>NW_005353347.1:122136-173779 GCF_000412655.1 Myotis brandtii
CATAATATTCTAAATGTATGTCTGGCATCCCACTGTGACTGAAACCACTAACACATTTTTTTTCAAAGTATTTCATACAATGGCTTAATGCTTATGTATCTATACATATAACTTGAAATAAAACAAAATACATATTTTCCATCTAGTTCCCCTTTTTGTAATGTCTAATAGGAGGCTCCTGCCTTTAAGGAGATGACAGTTTTCTGATGTGCAGTATCATCCTAGTCATGTCTGTTTCCTGCCAAGATTGTAAGACTCAAGGACAGTGAGAGCACTTCCTTCTGGATCCAGATCACAAATCAGCTTTGTAGTTGTTACTAAAGTACACACCCAGGAGAACAGCAGACATGTAGTTGAAGAGTAATTGCCTCTGCTTGGGAAGAATAACTTCACATTCACTATATTCTCTGGAAAACCTAAGATGAGATCTTTGAAATGTTTTTCAGGATTGCTTTTATAGATTCTGGGAGATAATTAGAGCACAGGGCTACATCTGCTCGTGAACTGTGGAAATGAAGTGACCTGAGGGAAAATTGGAAACTGCGGCATTACTTCCTGTGAAAAGGTTGGAGGCTGAGGCTTACCTTAGAAGGGCCTCCAAGCCTTGATCTGTCTTGGGTAATGAATCAGTAACTCAGGGGGGAGAGGAGAGAGCTGGTCCCAACTTTGGGAGGCAAAGCAGGATGTGACCACAAAGATACCTATCACTGCATTGCTCAGAGTCAGAGGACAGTGGTGGTTTGGTTTGTAGGGATGGGGGGTGGGGGGTGGGCATAGGGAACCAAATTGAGATGTATTCTGTAAATGTTATTGCATTATGAGCTAAGGAATATGAGAATCAAGAATGAATTACCAGAATATTACTTTCAGGCTGCCTATGAATATGCTACATCTCAACCAGGTTACTGGGCTGCCCTGGTTTTGGAGACTCAAGGATGGAGAGGTTGAGGATACATAGAAGATCTAGCAGAGAAAGAACATAGAAGCAGACTGCTCTCTGCATTGAAGGAGAAAGGTAGTGCTGAATCTCCATTCTAATTTATCAATATTAGCTTCAATTTACTTCTGTGCAACGAGGGCAATGGACTCTACCTCATGGTTGCTATGAGGGTAGATAATGCAGTTCTTTGTGCATAGTAGATGTTCAATCAATAACTGCGATTAGGGTTAGAGAAGGTGCCTCTGGTGGTGTTTAAAGAGGTTAGGAAGTGGTTACCTTTACAAGTCTCACAGAGCTACTGATGATGCCCTCTGAGCCTTAAACTCAAGAAAAGTCTCATTGTCCCTGGCTGGGTAGCTCAGTTAGTTAGAGCGTCATCCTTCCTCTGAGCCTTAAACTTAAGAAAAGTCTCATTGTCCCTGGCTGGGTAGCTCGGTTGGTTAGAGCGTCATCCCGAGATGCCAAGGTTGCAGGTTCGGTCCCTAATCAGGACACATACAAGAATCAACCAATGAATGCATAAATAAGTGGAACACAAAAATTGATGTTTCTCTCTCTCTCTCTCTCTCTCTCTCTCTCTCTCCCCTTTGTCTCCCTCTCTTTAAAATAAATCAATAATTTTTTTTGCCTCACTTAATGTAGGAAGGAAAGGATAATTTTCTAATTTTCAGATGATTGGGTACTCCTTGCAAAGAAGAAATTGATACGAGGACTAAAACTTCTACCCTTTGGGGGAAACTAATTTTCCATCAATATGCTAGATTCGAATCTTAATCACATTAAAGTCAAAGTGAAGTTAATACCCTAAAGAACCCAAATAAATTGTAACACACCTACATTAGGCACGTGGAAAGTAAACCTAATTTTCTCAATTAAATGAATCTCACATGGTCTAATAGTCCCATTTGCAACTAGTATTGTTGATTCACATGAATGTGAAAATGATGGCTTGAATCCAAGAACCCAGAAGACAATGCCAATTCCCTAAAATTAAAGTGATAATCAAAAGTCTTTTCAAAATGCCCCCTGCTCTTTTTTTGGTAAATTAATTAGAAAATAAAAAATAACACTAAAATTTGGAATTTGATTGTTGCTAAGTTGTTTGTGTATGTGGTGAGTTGCCTTTGAACACAGGCATTCTTCCATGTGTGAAATAAAAAGTCATGTGAGGTCTTACTTAGTCTTTTGTCACCCTGCTCACTTTGAATTTTGGAATTTATTGAAGAGTCAATGCAGGAAGACCTGATAGACAGTATTTTACTTTTAATATTTATAACATGACTATTTAAACTTAGTCTGGGTTATTCTCTGCCACAAAAATAAGTATATCACGGAATATTATTCCTATGTACTGAAAAAGCTGGCCGTGTTCTGGGTTTAGAAAGTAATTAAATACTAGTTTTTAAATGTTTTGGTTTTGGAAAGTTGCCACATAAGTTTTGCCAAACACATTTTTCTGTCATTTCACACCCCATGTGTGTGTTTTAATAAATGTGTAATCTTATGTTCTGATTCTCTTAAACTTAACTTGACAAACCTCTTTTAAGAGTAATATTATGCCAAGAAGACTTTAGAGCTGTCCTAAGAAGCCACATCTTTTATTTTTAAAAGGGAGTCATAGTTGATGATGAATGAACAGAACTGATCTATAAATTTGGACTCTATTTCTAAATCTGAGAGCCACATTTTAAACAACTCCCAACAGCTTTTAACTAACTCATGCTTAGTAAAATAAATAAGAGAGTCAACTCTGAGTTGTCATTATTCTGTGTGAAATAGAAGGTATAGTGAAACATGGTGCATCTTTCTACTTCTATTAATTGTACCAAGAAGGAAGATAGCAATGGTGGAAAGACAGGAAGAAAATTGTATCCTACTATGCGTCTTTTACACAGCACACCTGACCTAGGAAGTTCCTCACACAATAATTTACAATACACATGTTTTAAAAAGAAAATAAACAAAAACAGCTTGGGAAAAGCAATGAATAGTGATGTGAAAGTAATGTGCTCAGGGAAATGCAGATACCAGCTAGAACCAGGAATCATTCTGGGCTCCACAATGAAGGGGAGCTGAACCCTGAGAGGGAGAAGGACCACCTAAGATGGTCCTGAGGTTGGTGGCAGCCCTAGAGCACAAGTAAGGAAAACAGAAATTTTCACTAGATGAAAGCATTCTCTATTGAGGCCCTCAGAATGTTTAGAGAATTATGTGATATGCTATTTATATGCCTAGAAGTTAAAACAAACCTAAAGTTATATGCAGTGTGTGTTCACAACCCAAAAGAAGGAATAACACAAACAAAGCAATGGCAGAAGAAAGCAAGCTACCATAATTGAAAGTGGGCAGAAACAATAAATAGCAGATTAGATCTTCAGGCACTTTAGATATTATAAGAATCAAATATAGTATAACTAGAGGCCCGGTGCATGAAATTCATGCATAGGGGCGGGGTGTCCCTCAGCCCAGCCTGCATCCTCTCCAATCTGGGACCCCTCGAGGGATGTCTGACTGCCTGTTTAGGCCGGATCCCAGTGGGGATCGGGCCTAAACGGGCAGTCGGACATCCCTTTCACAATCCAGGACTGCTGGCTCCCAACCGCTAGTCTGCCTGCCTGCCAGTCTGATCACCCTTTAACCACTCCCCTGCCAGCCTGATTGACGCCTAACTGCTCCCCTGCTGGCCCAATTGCACCTAACTGCCCTCCCATGCTAGCATGGTCACTCCCCCACTTCCCTCTCCTGCTGGCCTGGTCGCCCCTAACTGCTCTCCCCTGCTGGCCTGGTTGCCCCCAACTGCCCTCCCCTGCAGGCCTGATTGCCCACAACTGCCCTCCCCTGCTGGCCATCTTGTGGTGGCCATCTTGTGTGTTGGAGTGATGGTCAATTTGCATATTACTCTTTTATTAAATAGGAGGATTGCACATAAAGAGTTTAAAGAAACAAAAATATAATTTAGCCCGGCTGTTGTGACTCAGTGGTTGAGGGTCGACCAACCCAGGAACCGGTGATCACAGGTTTGATTTTTGGTCAGAGCATGTGCCCGGGGTTGTGGGCTCAATTCCCAGTAGGGGCATACAGGAGGCAGCTGATCGACGATGTTTTTCTCTCATTAATGTTGCTATGATGTTCTTTTCCAGGTAGTAAGTCTATGTATATTTATTTTTTCTTATTTAAGTTCCTCACAATTTACCCAAATATGTTATGTATATATCAAACATTATATAATGCAATCTAAAGAAAAAAAGGTTTAACAATAATCCTTCGGTAGTTCAAAGTTTTGAAACCTGAGAGTCAATTGTGGTAGATGCTAACACACCCTTTTTAATTTCCATGAAATAATAGATGACAGGGGAGAGGAATTCAAGAACTTTCTGGCAGGAATTTTGGACTCTGAATGAGCTACAGTGGGAAGTTATGTCTCCTGAGACACGTGAGTGTGGGTTTGACCATTATATATGTCTTCTGGGCTTAGGAATGGTCTTGTTTTTCAAAGACTGATGTTCAAGAGCTACGTTAAATGACCTCTGTGATCCTCTTTAGCATATGGTCCTTGGTCTTTCCGTCTTGTCCTTTCTCAGGGCCTTGGCAACAGCATGGTGTCACCCCTTGCCTGTCTACCTTATCAGTCTGCCAGGAGACAGACATTCTATTTTCAAGTGAACGAATACCTCTTACTTGGACAAAACATGCATTAGAGGCAGCATATAAATCTAACAAAGTAAACTACTAACCCTGGACTTTGAACTGTTCACTTTCTTCAAGGAATGTTAGTGTCCCCAGGGACTAAAGAGAGTACATGCAAAGCATATCCATACTATGCATTATTATGTTAAAGAACCTGTGTGATGCCTTTATCAGCAAAAGATTTAAGAAATGTATGTATCACAGCAAATATATATGTAATTAAATGTATAAATATGCATATTATACGCACACACAAAGATATACACGAAAAGCAATCTCTAAACAAGATCCTAAAACTACTAACCATAGTTTTATACAAAGTGACAATATCTGTATTGCTGATCTCTTGGTGGTACCTCAGCAGTATCTTGGCCAAGGAAGCCAACGACCCAGACCCCCAGTTCCCAGGGATGCCCCAGATGCTGCCAGCTTCATTTCACTACAAACACAGGCGGGAACTTCAGAATCTGAAATCAGCCCTGTGCTTCTCACTTAGAGCACTTGTACTTCAAAATAATTTGAAGTTCAGTTACACAAGTATCTTCACACTAAACTTTTTAGGCTCATTTAAACCAATCCAATATTCTCCCTCCCCAAACCCTCCTCCACGGCAATGTACATTAATATACAGCTTCACTTCTTGTAGGGTATTTTCATTTTGTGATTTAGGGTAACTTAATGAAGTTATTTTTTTTTCATTTGGAAAAGTTTTGGAGGTCTTTGAAAATCTGCTGACAAACAGATATAAGACTAATTTATTTTTTTATGGAGAGGAAATTTCAACTCCTTAGAAAACATCTCACTCATTCTATGGGGTGGAAGAAGGAGAACTTTCTTTTTGTCTCTTCCAATAGAAGATTTTTACAATAACAATATATTCATGCATTAGTTGTGTCCCTTAACACAAATAAATGAAAACAGAGTAAAAACAAAAAATAATCAGAATGAAATGAGACATGAGCAGGGTGTGTACTATAACAATCATGACCACGACCTTTTGTTTTCAAGGCAAATGTCTGTGTTGGATTTGCCACTGGAGTCTCACGGCAAACATCATACTTCCCCCGTCTACCCCACCCTCCACGCAGCAGCCAGCTGCAAGGCAGAGTCCCACCCAGGCGGAATGCAGGTGAAACATCAATACAGCGAGAGCCCAGTCAAAAAAGCACATGTGGAGTTTGGAGAGTTTTAGAAAATTTTATTGCAGGAACACATGTGTTCATGTAGCAGATGGAAGCAATTATGGCAGGAAAACTTTGCCCTGTGCTGAAAACCAAATTCCAATCCTGTGAGCTCAAGCTAATGACTATCCTTGAGGACAAGTAAAATCGGACCACAGTGAATTTTGAAGATCAACTTCACTTGCATTAGGTCGTGATCGGCACTGCTGAAAACTCATCAAAACTTGGTATTATCTCTGCCTCATTTTTCATTGGAAAGGGATGTGGCCTCAAACTCCCTCATCTAAAATTAATATGCTTTCCTGTCATTTCTGTTAAAAACCTCACCTCACACCGGTATTTGTAGTCTGACTTACAGAAAGTACAATTAGGATTGCTAGTGGATAGCATAATTATTCCAGACAAGAGAAACTTGTTTGGTTTGGATACTTATGTGCATGGGGTCATTTCTAAAATGTTCTTCTTCTCTTTGAAGGAGGCGGGCAGATCCCTGACATCTCCCTTAATAAATAGTATCATGGGAGTTAAGATGAAGAATATAAAGCAGAACGATGTTGAGTGCAAATCTGTGACCTATAAAGCAGTCAGAGGGATTAGAAATAAATTCAGCCCCATGAACTCTCTTATCTATGGGTTTATCCTATAGGATTGGGCACTACAGTAATTTTTCTCCCTCTTTGGTGTTGTCATATGATTACCTCTCCTTACTGGTAACTCAAAAAAAAAAATCTGACTGGTCATGGTGATGGATGTATAGGTTTATGTTTGTTTTACAGTGATATAGTATCAGCCATCACAGGAGTTCAACTCCTTTACTATCACGGAAACACTGGCTGAAGGATTTACTGAAAAAGGAGCAGGAGTAGAAAGGCATGCACATTCAGGGCTGAGAAGGAATGAAGTAAATTGCTCAGTTTCTTACATTGTCTTCCGTGAATATGCACAGGCTAACTTCCTTCTGAAAGATGAAATAATATGGATATTTAAGACTTGACTTTTAAAATATTCTGTTATTTTTAAGTAGAGGAGTGACACTTGAGTGTGGGTTTGACCACTATATATGTCTTCTGGGCTTAGGAATGGTCTTGTTGTTCAAAGACTGATGTTCAAGAGCTACGTTAAATGACCTCTGTGATCCTCTTTAGCATATGGTCCTTGGTCTTTCCGTCTTGTCCTTTCTCAGGGCCTTGGCAACAGCATGGTGTCACCCCTTGCCTGTCTACCTTATCAGTCTGCCAGGAGACAGACATTCTATTTTCAAGTGAACGAATACCTCTTACTTGGACAAAACATGCATTAGAGGCAGCATATAAATCTAACAAAGTAAACTACTAACCCTGGACTTTGAACTGTTCACTTTCTTCAAGGAATGTTAGTGTCCCCAGGGACTAAAGAGAGTACATGCAAAGCATATCCATACTATGCATTATTATGTTAAAGAACCTGTGTGATGCCTTTATCAGCAAAAGATTTAAGAAATGTATGTATCACAGCAAATATATATGTAATTAAATGTATAAATATGCATATTATACGCACACACAAAGATATACACGAAAAGCAATCTCTAAACAAGATCCTAAAACTACTAACCATAGTTTTATACAAAGTGACAATATCTGTATTGCTGATCTCTTGGTGGTACCTCAGCAGTATCTTGGCCAAGGAAGCCAACGACCCAGACCCCCAGTTCCCAGGGATGCCCCAGATGCTGCCAGCTTCATTTCACTACAAACACAGGCGGGAACTTCAGAATCTGAAATCAGCCCTGTGCTTCTCACTTAGAGCACTTGTACTTCAAAATAATTTGAAGTTCAGTTACACAAGTATCTTCACACTAAACTTTTTAGGCTCATTTAAACCAATCCAATATTCTCCCTCCCCAAACCCTCCTCCACGGCAATGTACATTAATATACAGCTTCACTTCTTGTAGGGTATTTTCATTTTGTGATTTAGGGTAACTTAATGAAGTTATTTTATTTTTTTCATTTGGAAAAGTTTTGGAGGTCTTTGAAAATCTGCTGACAAACAGATATAAGACTAATTTATTTTTTTATGGAGAGGAAATTTCAACTCCTTAGAAAACATCTCACTCATTCTATGGGGTGGAAGAAGGAGAACTTTCTTTTTGTCTCTTCCAATAGAAGATTTTTACAATAACAATATATTCATGCATTAGTTGTGTCCCTTAACACAAATAAATGAAAACAGAGTAAAAACAAAAAATAATCAGAATGAAATGAGACATGAGCAGGGTGTGTTCTGTAACACATATGACCACGACCTTTTGTTTTCAAGGCAAATGTCTGTGTTGGATTTGCCACTGGAGTCTCACGGCAAACATCATACTTCCCCCGTCTACCCCACCCTCCACGCAGCAGCCAGCTGCAAGGCAGAGTCCCACCCAGGCGGAATGCAGGTGAAACATCAATACAGCGAGAGCCCAGTCAAAAAAGCACATGTGGAGTTTGGAGAGTTTTAGAAAATTTTATTGCAGGAACACATGTGTTCATGTAGCAGATGGAAGCAATTATGGCAGGAAAACTTTGCCCTGTGCTGAAAACCAAATTCCAATCCTGTGAGCTCAAGCTAATGACTATCCTTGAGGACAAGTAAAATCGGACCACAGTGAATTTTGAAGATCAACTTCACTTGCATTAGGTCGTGATCGGCACTGCTGAAAACTCATCAAAACTTGGTATTATCTCTGCCTCATTTTTCATTGGAAAGGGATGTGGCCTCAAACTCCCTCATCTAAAATTAATATGCTTTCCTGTCATTTCTGTTAAAAACCTCACCTCACACCGGTATTTGTAGTCTGACTTACAGAAAGTACAATTAGGATTGCTAGTGGATAGCATAATTATTCCAGACAAGAGAAACTTGTTTGGTTTGGATACTTATGTGCATGGGGTCATTTCTAAAATGTTCTTCTTCTCTTTGAAGGAGACGGGCAGATCCCTGACATCTCCCTTAATAAACAGTATCATGGGAGTTAAGATGAAGAATATAAAGCAGAACGATGTTGAGTGCAAATCTGTGACCTATAAAGCAGTCAGAGGGATTAGAAATAAATTCAGCCCCATGAACTCTCTTATCTATGGGTTTATCCTATAGGATTGGGCACTACAGTAATTTTTCTCCCTCTTTGGTGTTGTCATATGATTACCTCTCCTTACTGGTAACTCAAAAAAAAAATCTGACTGGTCATGGTGATGGATGTATAGGTTTATGTTTGTTTTACAGTGATATAGTATCAGCCATCACAGGAGTTCAACTCCTTTACTATCACGGAAACACTGGCTGAAGGATTTACTGAAAAAGGAGCAGGAGTAGAAAGGCATGCACATTCAGGGCTGAGAAGGAATGAAGTAAATTGCTCAGTTTCTTACATTGTCTTCCGTGAATATGCACAGGCTAACTTCCTTCTGAAAGATGAAATAATATGGATATTTAAGACTTGACTTTTAAAATATTCTGTTATTTTTAAGTAGAGGAGTGAATGAGAATGTAAGCAAGTAAAATATTTGTTTTAAGCTGTTTAGTTAAAGACACAGGCCAAATTCCATAGGTGGTTCAGACAGTCACGCTAGCTCACTGCACGAACACAGCTGGGAGGAAACGTGAACGTGGCGTAGCAGAAAGAGCACAGCCCAGAAGTTAGAAAGTGTGCTTTACATTCCTAATTCTTCCCCTCATCAGGCTTGTTCCTTTGAACAAGCAACTTTACTTCTTCAGTTCTTAGTGGCCACAGGCAAAATGGGAAGAATAATACCTGTGTATTTCTTTCTTTCTTTTTTTTTTTTTTCTCCCCACTAGAGGGTATTTTTCCATTGATTTTTAGGTAGAGTGGAAGAGAAATGGAAAGACAGAGAGAAACATTGATGTGAGAGAAACACATCGACTGGTTGCCTCCTGCAGGAGCCCCAACCAGGGGCCAGGCCAGGGAGGAGCCTGCAACCAAGATACGTGCCCTTGACTGGAATGGAACCTGGGACCCTTTGGTCCGCAGGCCAACGACACTCTATCCACTGAGCCAAACCAGCTAGGGCGCCTCCAGAGTTTCTTAATCTCCTTCCTACAGCTTCCTGGAAGGGAGTCTACTTGGTTTCTGGTTCACCAACAGTCCCATTCGGACCCAGCTGCGGTTCCAGGAAGGGTGCTCACAAGGATAATCCTGCATCACGGGTGCATTACGCAGCCTCGGCCTGCACGCTGGGTGTGCGGTGAGGCCCTCGGCAGATGTTCCTGGGCAAGAGCGTTATTAACAGGGCAGCTGTGCACACAGAAGGCAGTTTAAATTTCCACTGTTCCCTCCACAGGCCCGTTTGGAGTCTAATCTTCCATTTCCCCATCCCAGAGCCCTTTGAAAATTTCACAGTCAATTTTTAAAAAATTGAATTTAGAGGCCTTGGGAGATTCACCAATGCAGGTGCTAAAAGACAACCTATTCTAATGTGGCTGATATATTTTTAGGGCTGTACTGTAGCTGGGGGAAAAAAATAAAGGCTTTTTAACCTCCCTGAGAGAAAACTTAACTGCTAGAAGTTAAAGCCATGTCTTCTCAGAGGGAAAATGTCTACCTCCTTTCCGGGCCCCGATCGCCCCAGGCTATCTGGGGAGAGAAAAGGTTATTTCGAGTACGGGGATACTTCTACACTTGTACTTCCCAAGAAAATAAAACGCCTCTTCAAAAACCTGACAGCCTACAAGCTGGCAGGTATTCCATTGTGGCCCCTGCTGAAAATGCCTCATCTAAGTGAATTTTCTTTTTCAGCTTGACTTCCCTGGTTTCTCTAGCTATAGTGATCACATTCACTACACTGTTGCCAGATCTACGCTTGATTGCTTTGTTTCTCGGACATATTTTTAAGCTTAAGCAGAAGAATCATAAGCAGCTCCAATGAATACAACCCAGGAGACACAGAATTTGCAAACATACTTTGTGACCCCCAAAGCCCGTGAAAATCCCGAGGTGCTGAAGCCAAATATACCTCCTCTCAGTTTTAAGAAAATGCTCTTCTATAAAAGGGAGGAAGAGAGGACCATGAGCAGAATTTTGCCCAGAGTACAAGTCAAGATTTTCAGTGTGTATGTGGTTATGTGTGTTTGTGTGTTGTTATTGTTTTTTTTTTGTTGTTGTTGTTAATCCTCACCTGAGGATATTTCCCATTGATTTTTAGAGAGCATGGAAGAGAGGGGGAGAGACAGAGAGAGAAACATCGATTGGTTGCCTCCTGAATGTGCCCTGACCAGGGCTGGGGATCAAACCTGCAACCAAGGTATGTGCCCTCAACCGGAATCAAACCGTGGACCCTTCAGTCTTTGGGCCAATGCTCTATCCACCGAGCCAAACCGGCTAGGGCTGTATGTGGTTTTTAAAGGGTAAATCGGTTTGTGAGAACATTTTGAAGAGATCCACGCCGCATTTACAAAACAGAGTCTGAGGAAGGCCACACGGACTTTCTTCTGGTTTGACCATAGCCATTTCAAAGGGGCCGGGCAGGGCTAGTGGGAGCCAGTTTCTCTGGTTCAGCTCTCCCTCCCATTAAGGTTGCATGTTAATGTCACTGTTGACTTTTGCTTTTCTTTTATGGTGGCCATTTTCATGAGTGTGTAAAGGTTACAGGGGTTAATGAGCGTGGCAATTGTCAGGTTTGGTTAACTACCCCGACAACCACTCTGACCCTCAGTGGCTTTACACAATGCAAGTCGATTCCTTGCTCCTGTCATAGTCCAGCAGGACCCTGTACTCAGGCTCCTCCTGTTGAAAGCTGTGGAGACCCCACACACCTTCCCTGCACGCAGGGCAGAGTACAGAGGGCTAAGCAAGGGGTTTTATTGGCCTGGCCTGGAAGTGGCACACGTCGCTTCTGCCCACCTTGTACTGGCCAGAATGCAATCCCACAGCCACTCGTGACCATGACATAGGCTGCAACCAGTGGCCTAGCTGTGTGCCCGAGGGAAAAGCAAGCAGCTGATGACTAACTAGGCAGACTCTGCTATGAGGGCAAGTAATAAAGGAACTGGTCTTTTTTACTTCACAAATCTGCTTCAAAACTTCTGCAGGTAGACACTCCCTTCAACTCTTTTTTTTTTTTTTAAAGGATTGAGGAAGGAGAGCTATTTCTTTCAGAAGAAGACTCGGAGAAGACTAAGACGAACCAAGCACGCAAGCAAACAACAGCAAAGCCACGTGGCATGGAATGGGCACACAGGCCAAGTTTGTGGGGTCCGGCGAAGAAGAAATCAAACTTTCTGCATTGATTCCTTTGCATGTTAATATGTTCATGTTACCAAGCGATTTTGTGAGCATAAAAATAAAGCAAGCTGCAATTTTTATAAGTGGGGAATCTCTTTATATTTGAGGTGAGTCGGGAAAGGAAGTAAAGGAAAAGTGTCTATTTTTAGGTTCTGAGCACAGCTGAGGAGCCCTCCACGCCTGCCAGCGAGACACAGCTGGGAGAGCAGCGCGTGACTGTCAGCCACCTGCACACTGAGCAGAGCACCTGGTGATTTTCTTGTCATGTTTCTGGTCCTCTATCCTGAAAGTTATAAAAAGCAGAACCAAATATGACAGCGTTTCCAAAAGTGTTAAGTACCCTTTATGTGATTCTGATAAATAAAATATTCCAGGCAAGACCAGCACTCATCTACGGAAAGAAACCTCGTCTAGCTGGCCAAATTTAACTCTCCTAGACTTAAATGCATGTTATGAGCAGCAAGATACCTTAGTCTTGCTTCTAATCCTATTTATTCAGTGGTGATGGTTTCTTGGTCATTAGAAACCACATCCAATCTAAATACTTTTGAAGCATATGACCAGGACAGTTGCCAGGTACAGTAAACACCGGTTTAAAGTGGTATAACCTAGCACTATTTTATAAGACCATTTAAAACGGTAACCTGGCAACCAGCTTGCTTTTGTCCAAATAAATTACAGAGCCATAATTTGCACTCAGAATTTCCAAATAAGTCTCTTAAAAACAAAAGACACTTCCAAGTAAATATTTAAATGGGCACATACTTGGAAAATGTTCAGCTAGAACTTGTTCTAGAAAAAAAAAAATGCTTGCCAGAATTTCTCTAAGTAAATCAAAATGAGACAAAGATATGATTAATCTAATTTTATATACTAAAAGGTTCCAAAATCTTTAAAAAGTGAAATAAAAGTAAGCTGAATGACATAGATAAATTAAGAAACAAACCCAAGTAAGTAAACTGAATGACATAAATAAATTAAGAAACAAACTACTATTGGGTTAGTTGGGAGAAGCAGAGCTTTATTCCCCCTCAGACAGATGCCCGATGGCAATTCATTCATTCACTAATAGGTAATGGGCACCCCATATGTATCTGGTGCTGAGGTGGCACTAAGGATATTAACGATGCACAGATATAGGCCTTGCGCAAAACCAGAATCCAGGTATTGACAAAGGGTGACATCTTACCATTCAAGCAGTCTGGCATAGCCCTGGGCAGGTGGCTCAGGTGGTTGGAGCATTATCTCCTAAACCAAAAGGCTGTGGGTTCAGTTCCCCGTCAGGGCACATTACCTAGGTTGTGGGTTTGATCCTCAGTTGGGGTGTGAACAAGAGGTAATATCTCTCTCTCCCTTCCTCACTCTAAAATCAATAAACATAGCCTCAGGTGAGGAAGGAAAAAAAATCTGGCATATTCTGGGAGTTACCAGGAAGTATATTTCAGGAGAGGTGACATTAAAGCTAAATACTGAAAGATAGTAGAAGCTAGATAGGAGAAAAAAAATGGGGGAGGGTGAGGGTTGAGAGACAACTCTTATAGATTGTACAGCTTGTTTAAAAAGACCTATAAATCAGAGAGAGCAGGACAAGTTACAATTCAAAGAAGTCAAAATGCCTGGGAAATAGTAGACAAGGCCCAAAGTGGTGGGAGAAGAGATTGCAGAGATGAGCACTGGGTAGAGCATAGGAAGAATGTTAAACACAGGGACAGAAACATAAAAAAAGTGTAACAGCAACAACAACATTTATTCCCCTCATTTAAAAAATATATTTTTATTGATTTCAGAGAGGAAGGGAGAGGAAGAGTGAGATAGAAACATCAATGATGAGAGAATCATTGATCGGCTGCCTCCTGCAGGCCCCACTCTGGGGATTGAGCCTTCAACCTGAGCATGTTCCCTGACCAGGAATCTAACCGTGAATTCCTGGCTCATAGATCAACTTTCTGCTATTACCCTAGCTACATCTGGAATCCCTTAACTCAGTGGTTCTCAACCTTCTGGCCCTTTAAATACAGTTCCTCATGTTGTGACCCAACCATAAAATTATTTCCGTTGCTTCTTCATAACTGTAATCTCGCTACTGTTATGAATCGTAATGTAAATATCTGATATGCAGGATGGTCTTAGGCGACCCCTGTGAAAGGGTCGTTCGACCACCAAAGGGGTCTCGACCCACAGGTTGAGAACCGCTGCCTTAACTTCTTTAGTTAGAATCTAATTAGCCTCATTTGAATAATAATAATCTGCTAGCGAATGCCTTCCGTACTGCCAAGCACTTGCTAGCTTCATTCACAGACATTATCTCATCAGATGAAGGTAATCCTGTGAGCTAAAGGTCAGAGTGGTTAAGTAACTTGTCCATGGTCACACAGCAAAAGAATAGCATGTTTCCTGTGTCTGGCTCTTTCTCCTCTTTCTACTTCACTACCGTTAGAGATAGGACTAGCTGCAGTTTACCAGCTTTTCCATATATGTTAATATCAATATCAATAATCTCCAGGGGGCAGAGCTTCTTTTGAAATCACTTTGACCAAGAATGGCCGCGGAAGGTTTAGTCAAATACGCATCAAAAATATCTTTATTGTACAACAGAGGGACTGTGAACTCATACTCATTCCACTGTCTCCTCACATAGTTCCTCAATTGTTCCAGGACTCAAGGAAGAAAATAAAAATGACAGTACTTTGAATATTGTATAATTTTAAAATCACTGAAAAAGAAAAAATAAATTGTAATACTAATAAAGGTATTGCTATATTAAATTTTTCTCTTACTAATAGTTGAAATTAATTTTAAATGACATACTATATGCATGCAAAAATGCCTGAAATGAAACATCTTCAATAAAGGATTGAAGTTTGAAGAACTAATTTTTTTATTTGCTATGATATATTGATATGTATACAATTTCTAGTCAGAGAGTAAAGATTAATCTATATATGTCTGTTGCCTGACATATATCAGTGGTAATATATAATGACCTGACAGACATTTCCCCTGCAAAAAAAAAATGCAATGATGTATTGATATGTAAATATACTGCTTTAATGCATTGGTGATGAAGGAAAAATAAGATTGTCCAGCCAGTGAACAATATATTTCTCAAGACAAAATTAACTGCTAGCAAGACTCTCTGTAGAACCCGACAGCAACTTCAGTCTCTGTAGTAAGAAGTCTGCCAAATTTTCTCTCTCCTGATTCTCTACTCACAGTCATTTAATGAACTTCATAAAAGCTAATATCCCAATGTAGTGGTCCCCCCATTGTGTTTCCCTGAGAAAACAGGTCGTACAATAAAATAAACAAGCATAAAGCTGTAGGGCAAAGGTATATTCTGCACACAATTTTAATAAATACATGTTTTACTTTGTGAAGAAGAAATACATCTAGCAATAACCTAAAAATATAACATAGAAACCTGTGTGAGGAATCATCTCTCTCAAATATCAGAATTATGTTATTTTAAATCTCCCCATTTCCTTCCATCCATTAATTCAGGGCAAGGTTTATGTCCAAAGCAAAGACAGAGAACACGTCACAGAATGATGCTGAGACGTTCAGAAGGCACGATTAGGGCGTGAAGGCCGGAGTTGTTTGGAACCAGAATGGCGTGATGAAATTGGTGCAAATAAAATGTGTGCTACTTACTGGGGTAGTCATTTTGTTAGCTGAGTGGGAAGGAGCTGGGGGAAATACCAGTCCATTCTAGCACACAGTTCGGAGCTGTGTTTCAGTGTGAAACTGCCAAGGAGTAAATAATAAAGCCCAAGAGGAACTCTGGGGATGGTCCACAGTGTCCAGTCCCCTCCCCACTCGAAGATTCTGATCTGTGTGGGAATGTTAATTGAGGACTCCCAACAAAATGGGCCATCTGATCAACCGCCATTCTCATTCACCAGGAGAATGCAGTTAGAATCTGGAGAGATCTCTGAATCCAGAGAATACTTCTGGGGATGAGCTCCCATTCCTGGAAAAACAGAGCCATCTGCCTAGTTGAGTAGGGCTTTGAAGAGTAATTATGTGTGTGCGCGCATGTGTGCCAAAGTTCTTCATACATAACGAGTACTGTACAATTAGAATTTATATACTAGTCAAATGATATTAATGAAAAGAAAACCAGGTAACTCTACTTCATTGATAATTCTGTTTCAATGCACATATTTATTTGTCTGCTCATATAGAGAGGCTAGCGCATTTAATTACTTTCCTTGTTTCAATGCCACTGCTTTAAAAAAACACCAAAACTCAACAACAGCCTTCACACATGTCTTTTCCCCTTTCTGGCTCCCCATAACCACATAGCTGCTGCTACCACCACGCCTGCCCTCTTCTATATTTTCTTTTTTAAATTAAATCTTTATTGTTCAGATTATTACAGTTGTTCCTCTTTTTTCCCCCCATAGCTCTCCTCCACCCAGTCCCCACCCCACCCTCTGCCCTTACCCCTCCCACTGTCTTTATCCATAGGTGTACGATTTTTGTCCAGTTTCTTCCTGCACCCCCACACCCCTTTCCCCCCAAGAATTGTCAGTCCACTCCCTTTCTATGCCCCTGATTCTATTATATTCACCAGTTTACTCTGTTCATCAGATTTTTTATTCACTTGATTTTTAGATTCACTTGTTGATAGATATGTATTTGATGTTCATAATTTTTATCTTTACCCTTTTCTTCTTCCTCTTCTTAAAGAATACCTTTCAGCATTTCATATAATACTGGTTTGGTGGTGATGAACTCCTTTAGCTTTTTCTTATCTGTGAAGCTCTTTATCTGACCTTCACTTCTGAATGATAGCTTTGCTGGATAAAGTAATCTTGGTTGTAGGTTCTTGCTATTCATCACTTTGAATATTTCTTGCCACTCCCTTCTGGCCTGCAAAGTTTCTGTTGAGAAATCAGCTGACAGTCGTATGGGTACTCCCTTATAGGTAACTGACTTTTTTTCTCTTGCTGCTTTTAAGATTCTCTCTTTGTCTTTTGCTCTTGGCATTTTAATTATGATGTGTCTTGGTGTGGTCCTCTTTGGATTCCTTTTGTTTGGGGTTCTCTGCACTTCCTGGACTTGGAAGTCTATTTCTTTCACCAGGTAGGGGAAGTTTTCTGTCATTATTTCTTCAAATAGGTTTTCAATATCTTGCCCTCTCTCTTCTTCTGGTACCCCTATAATTCTGATGTTGGTACGCTTGAAGTTGTCCCAGAGGCTCCTTACACTATCTTCGTATTTTTGGATTCTTTTTTCATTTTGCTTTTCCGGTTGGGTGTTTTTTGCTTCTTCGTATTTCAAATCTTTGACTTGATTCTTGCGATCCTCTGGTCTGCTGTTGGGAGTCTGTATAATATTCTTTATTTCAGTCAGTGTATGCTTAATTTCTAGTTGGTCCTTTATCACAACATCGAGGGTCTCACTAGATTTCTTAAGGATCTCAATACATTTATCGGCGGTTTCCATAAAATTCTTGAAAAATCTTAGAACCGTGGTTTTGAACTCTATATCCAGTCGTTTGCTGTCCTCCATTTCTGTCATTTGTGACCTGTTTCTTTGTCTTCGCATTTTGTCTGCTTCCCTGTGTTGGTAGAGTGGTTTTGTGTGCTAGGTGTCCTAC
The DNA here is from genome assembly GCF_000412655.1 of Myotis brandtii. NCBI lineage: Eukaryota > Metazoa > Chordata > Mammalia > Chiroptera > Vespertilionidae > Myotis > Myotis brandtii. Next base: position 139,814 of record NW_005353347.1, read on the forward strand.
AGGGCCCAGTGGCTCAGCCTCCCCAGTTACCTGAGGTGGACACTCTTGGTGCACCCCCTTGTGGGCTTTGTGCACAGTCTTGTTGTAGTTATGCCTTGATTGTTTTAGGTGTCACTGGGAGGAATTGACCTCCAGGCCAATTGGCAGTGAGAATCAGCTGTGTCTGCAGTGGGAGAACTTCTGTGCTGAAGACACCCTTCTGGGGCAAGACTTGCTTCAGTGGGGCTTTGGTGCTCACTGAGTCTGCCCCCTGAGTGTGTTCCTTATGAATCTGAGGAGTTGTAATCTGGGTGGTCCCACTCTGACCACTGGGTACACTGGCTCTTGGATCTAAGGAGGTGCTAATTAAGCCTCTTCCTGAGGTTACCCAGCAGGAGCTATGAAGAGATATGCAGATTCCCCTTCCTTTTTTGGGGGTTTGGGGGTGCCCAGATGAGGCCCAGCTGAGAAGCAATGCAAGCTGCTGTGGGGCCTTGGGCCTTCTCTTGAAGTTCTGGGTCTGTCTGGTCCAGCTGCAATTTGTTAGGTAGTTGTCAGGTTGGAAAGGACCCGGGCATTCATATGCAAAAGGCTTTGCAGCAGCCTGGATGGGGCGGGGTCTCAGAATCAACAGGGCGGAGCAAGCAGCTATGGCTGATTCTCAGCCCTGCCCTAAGGGGCCGCGTTCTACCCGCTGCCAGACAGTCCAGTTTCTCCCCGTATGAGCCTGGGTCCCCAGAGACTTCCCGGAACTGGAGTTCAGAGCAGTTGGGGGCTTGTGACTCCCTCCCAATTCAAAAAGACAGCCGCGTCCTCAGTTGCCAGCCCTTGCCGCGTGCGCCTCCGTACCTCTGCACTTTACTTCCACACCTCCTCTGAGTCTCAGTGTGCTTTTCTCTTTCCTTCTAGTTGTAGAATTTCCACTCTTCCAGCCTTCCTGTAGTTCTGGATGATGTCCGTTTTGTCTTTTAGTTGTATTTTTGAAGTTGTTGTGGGAGGCAGCAATTTCCGGTGTTTACCTATGCCACCATCTTGGTTTCTCCCTCTTCTATATTTTCATTGCAGCTGGTACTTTTATAACACTGAGTCCACTGGAATTCTATAAATATTTATATGGTGAATTAATATGTATTTGTTCCACAGTACTGAAAGCCCACAATGGTAGGAGCTGAATTCCTTTGATTTATTGCTCTGACTATAAAGTGACTATCATAATTCTGGTATATAGTAGGTGCTCAGTAAATATGTATTGAGTAAATAAATGAGTTTACTTAAACATCAATCAAGTTTGTGCTAACCACTGTGAGGGATTCACAAGTAAATTAGATAGGATTTTTAAGAAGCGATAAGTCATGTTCACAAAGAACTATACAGCAAAGCAGAATGTCATCAATATTATTGTAGAAATATAAGAACTAAGGAAGAATTATTTGTGGGGAGGGTAATTAATTCTGGTCACTAATGAAGACAGAATGATTTCATTATGTAAACACTCATTAGCTTGTGTGGAGATCTGTAGACAGTGTGTAATCCACTAACTTCTCGATGGCTGATGCTGAATACATTGTGTTTTACTTTTGGCATATGTATCAGAGAATAGAATGCCAATTTGAACATTTACTTTATAATCCAAAACAAGGCATTATATAAACAACCGTACATAATGGAACAGAAGTACTAACTAGGAAAGCATGACTTCTCCATCACTGTAATTTTGTTCTTCAGATCCCATTCAAGGGTGAGCATTAATTAATGCATCATATTAAGCTCCTTTAAAGTTGTCTGTGATTGTTCTTACTCACATTTCAACACAAATAATTAGAACATTCCTTATTTTAAAATGTAAATGAAAGATTTAACAAACAATAGTCAATGAATATAAACTAGTAAATACACACATGCTGCTAGTAGGAAAGAACATTGATCTTTCAGTTCTAAGAAAATTAACCTTAATACATTCATGCTCTCTACGAAATCTCATTTCAATGTAGCATTTATATTCCAAAATATTTATAGAGGAGATGTTTATTTAAGTTTTTATCTATAATAGTAAAAACCTAGAAACACCCACAATTTAAAAGTAGAGAATGGGTTAAATCATGGAAATTATGAAGCCATGAAAACCATGATCACAGAAAACATATTCTCATTTTTTAAAACAAAATGAAATCTTATGTGAAATCCTATGCCTCCTACATCCACTGCCTGAACATGGTTCACAGTTAACTACTGCTAAGGAAGAATATTAATTGATGTGAGATTTAAAAAAAATAGGCTGTTATAAAGTTGTACAGGGAAGATGAAAAGACAATCTCATCTGAAAATACACAACAAAATATTAACAATGCTTTTCTTTGACTAGTGGAATTATAGTTCACTTGCTTCTGCTCTCTTATAGTTTGCAAGTTTAAAAAAATATGCATTAACTTTGCAAATGTGAAGAAAAGTTGTATTAAATAATAAATGTATCCTTTTAAAAAAATTTTTTTTAAGCCCAGCACTGCTTAAAATATGATGCTCCCACACTTTCCCCGATGCTCATTTCTTCTCAAGCCTCTTCCAGGAGCACAGAGGGGGAAAAAAAAAGATCTGCAGTGTGTCTGTGGTCCTAATTCTGGTCATTCTCTTTCAGCTGAATTAATATAGTACAGGAAACTGTGCGCCAGTACCAGGCCCTCATGGACATGATAATGATTATGCAGAATTTTAAATTTGAATATCTGAAAGCGTATACATTATGAAGGAAAATCATTCTCTAAGTGAATATCTCACAACAAAATGAGCTCATACAAATATTTGGTTATGCAGATGCTATCTGAGTTTGCAAGTGCCAAATGGGAGGTCTTCTTTCCCAATATTAACTGTGGTGTTTTAATGTGTTTTGCCCCCAGAATAAAAAAAGTTTTCTTTAAAGTGATACCACCAATAAACAACCCTAAAATAAGTTATGCCTTTTTGGCATGTGTGGGACAGGCTATTCATTGCCATAGTCTTATATTCTTAGTCTACAATGAGGCAAAAATAGAATAGTTCCTCTTCTCACTCACCCTAAAGCTTTCCTTTGGGTAGAACATGCCAGTCTCAGCCAGCGGTAGGGGCTGGATTTGCAAGTATTGTTATAATTCTGCCTAAACATATCCCCTCTGGCCTGCCTCTGTAGCCGACTTTATTTTCATTAAATCAACTCATATTATTGGGGGGAAAATTTTTTAAGTTATTTTTGTATCATAATGTGCATAGAAAACATATTTGCCTTCCTGTAGGTAAAATCAGAATAAAGGAATGCTACCAAATTTTGGTTGGGTGATATCATCCACTGGGCCACTGTCCATAAAGGTTGCTTGTATCTTTGTAAAAAGAGATCGAATGGGGTTATAGGAAAGGAAAGTAAGGGTTGAATAGCCCTAATTTACTACTTCCTCCTACACTTACCCAGAAATATTGAAAGTGGATGAAAAGGGGATAATTTTTTAACAATGTGATTCACTGCTCTTCAATACCATGCCTGTCAATCACCCAGCAATATCCCTTGTGCTTCCAGTGGCATGTGTCTCCTACTTTGAGAATTGCTTATTTATTTTATTTTATTATTTTACTTTATTTTATTTGTTAATCCTCACCTGAGGATATTTTTTCCATCGATTTTTTTTTTTTTTAGAGAGATTGGAAGTGAGGGGGAGACACACAGAGAGAGAAACATCCATGTGAGGGAGACACATTGATTGGATGCCTCTTGCACATACCCCATAGGGGCCGAGGATCAAGCTTGCAACTGAGGTGTGTGCCCTTGACTGGAATCAAACCTTCAAACCTTTAGTGCACAGGCTGAGCTCTAACCACTGAGAAAACTGGCTAGGAAAGGAATTTTTGTTTTATTTTATTTATTTATGGGGGGGGGAATTCTGTTTTAGAATGATGTCGTGATCATATGTAGTTGTTAACTATGATCTTCTTGCCTATATCTCTCCCTTCCCATTTTAAAAGGACTCTAGGTTGATTCCCTGTAAATTATTCTTCATTTCAGTTAGTGTATCCTTCATTTCTGAATGGTCCTTTTTTATGTTGTTGATGTTCTCACTAAGTTCCTTGAGCATCCTTATAACCATTGTTTTGAACTCTATACCCAGTAGTTTGCTTGCTCCCATTTCTTTCATTGGTGACATGTTTCTTTGTCTCCACATTTTGGCTGCTTTTCTGGGTTTGTTTCTATGCATTAGGTAGAGCTGCTATGTCCCCTTGAGTTGACAGAGTGGCCTTATGTAGTAGGTGTCCTGTAGGATCCAGTGGCTCAGCCTCCCCAATCATCTGAGCTGGGCGCTCTAGGTGTGCTCCTCTGTGGGCTGTGCGCATTGCCTTGTTGTAGTTGAGCCTTGATTGCTGTTGGCTTCGCTGGGAGGGAACGACTCCCAGGCCTATTAACTGCATGGACCAGCTGCGACTACAACAGAAGAGCTGCTGTGCAGGAGACGCCCCTGTGGAGAGGGACTTGCTTCAGTGGGGCTTTGGTGCTCACTGAGTCTGTTCCTTGAGCGGGGCCTCTTTGGGTTCATCTTGTTTGGGACTCTCTGTTCTTCCTGGACTTGTATGTCTAATTCTTCCACCAAGTAAAGGAAGTTTCCTGTCCAAATAGGTTTTCAATTTCTTACTCTATTTCTTCTCCTTCCAGCATCCCCAACGATGCAAATGTTGGTATGCTTGAAGTTGTCCCAGAGTCTCCTTACACTATCTTCATATTTCTGGATTTTGTTTTCTTTTTGCTATTCTGATTGGGCGTTGCTTGCTTCCTCATAGCCCAAATCACTTATTTGATTCTCAGCAGAAAAAAAAAAAAAGAACTCTAACATTTCTCAGGGTCTTTGCTTAAGCTCATTCACTCTCATCTCTCAGCTTAGTTCTTATGCTCAATGGAAAAAATGGAATTCAGTATCTTATGTCTCTCTCATATATTTTCCTGTGTGTCTTTATGAGACTTTTAATATTTGGCTTTTCTTGAGACAAACTCTATGTTCAAATTCAGCCAGGTGCTTCACTTTCCACTAAGCATGGTGTGTTTTTAAGGCACTAAATAAATAATAAGTAATGCCAAGTCTTACTTTACTATGTGCTGACAATTTAGTATCTGCTTGTGTACCAGATGATGTCATTGCCATGAGCTTTAATACTTTTTTTTATTACAACCACGCTAGCATTATTTTTAGCACAGCAGGTGTCAAAAAGGTTTATTTTGAAAGAAAGAAAACATAAAAATGAATTATTTATGTGAGTTAAATCAAAATGTACTTGATATAAATGTTTAATCAGTTTTCCACCAACTTCTTTCCATATGCTCTGCCCTGCTCGATGGTGCAGTTCTAATGGAATTACTAAATATATCTTAATAGCTCAGCAGACAGCATTATGCAATGGTACTTACACAAGAGGATTATTTCAACTTATATTAAACAGGTCAAATAATAAAAATTCTGTAAAATGCTCACTGTTTTTACTGAAGGTTACCATTTAATCTACATGGAAAAATTCAGTGTTTGACACTTAAAATGTGCTATGTTGACTATAAAGTTTCTCATTCCTTAGTAAACATGAGATTAGAAAATAACTTAATTTTTACTGTAATTGCAGTTTTCCCCTGCTTTTATAAGTAACCGGCAGATTTGCTTTTCCTCCAGGAATGTGAATGACACAAAAGTAAAATAAGGATTCCAAGGAAGACTATATTGTGACTAAAGGACAATTTTTATATTATGAAAGAAACTAAATTTCTAAAGGCAAGACCAATATTTTGTTATCTATGCCAGCTTCTTGACTAACTTTCAGCTGGTTGCTTCTATAATTCTGTTCTTTGATTTATTTACTCCTTTAAATTCAATAAAGTCTGATTCCTAATTTTCATTATGTCATTTTTTTCAGCCAAATCAATGTCTGCAAAACACTCCTCTCTACTTTTATATCCAAACACTTCACACATCAACATTTTCCAATTTTAAGGCTATAATCTGAGAATCAAGTAAAAAGCCAGTGTCCAAGTCAGAAACTGATTTCACCATGAGGATGCTCAAACTTCAACTGAGTTATTATGATAATAATGATCAAAATTATGCTATTAAATGCTTATTGAGGTCTTTGCACATGCCAAAAAAACAAAACAGAACAAAAAATCCCCACACAACAACAACAAAAACCCTGTTCAACATTCTCTACATTCTATAAAATATTTTCTCCATACAACCCCAGATGGTAGGCACCAACCATAACCTTACTTTCCAAAGAAATAGTGGGAACATTAAGAAAGGGATACACTTATATATAAAAATAGAATGCAAGAATGTATATTAGAAATAGCAGCTGAGTCTTTAAAAAAGCCTGAAGATTATTTGGGGTTGACAGTCAACAGGTAAACCTATGGTCTGACTTTGGGCATATATCTCCAATAATAACAGCAACACACATATCTATGTGTAGACTGTGCTCACCACACCTTAACAAAAATGAGCCAGCAGCAGAGACAATCAAGGGAAGAACAAGTAAAATGGCTAAAGAGTTAGAAGCTTTCTTAAGGGAATAGACTAAAAAGATGATCGACTTTCAGTACAAAAAACTAAAGGCAACACAGGAATATTTTAAAAAATGATAAAATGAAAAATGTGGATTTTATGGGCTAAGAGTTTGTTACCAAATTCTGGACTATTGGCAATACAAGAATCTCCTTGAGGTGTGAACAAAAAACACACACCCATATATTTAGAAAAAAAGCTGAAGTAATTATGCTGCTAATTTAACCAACAAATAAACATAAGATATATCTTATGAGAAAGCATCAAAGAAAAAGCAAATCAGCCCAAAGGGTTAGGTAGAATGATCTAGCATCCAGCTAAGCACATTTTAAAGAAGGCATAGGAACATTTCCCTAATTTTCTGCAATCAACCTCATGAAGCATCGAAATTCCCTGCTACACAGCACTGACAGTGTCACCAAACCCAAGAACTATGGAGCTTGATGCCATAAAGCGGAAATCTGTAATGGACAGAGAGAAACCACTGGAGACAAAGCCTTTACTCTATGGTTGTGTATTGACAATGTCCAACATGCTGATGGGGACCTATCCCTAACTTCCTGGCACCACAGACATGTAGGAGTCTCGCGGATTTGGGTTGAGAGGCCAGGCCATGTGTGACGATGGTGGGTGCTATTGGTGGAATCCAAGGGAGAATCTGGTTTCCTCACACTCTCTGGACAGTTTTTAGAGGGAGCACCTATTCAAAACATCTCCGTTTCCTACTTTAATCTCTTTTGTCTTCCCTCTACAGTGGAAAGTGCAGTAATAAGAGCGAGTATTGGCTAATGGTGGCAATAACTGAGAACTTGCTATATACCAAACACTCTGGTAAGGCCTTTCATACATGGCTTCATTTTATCCCCTGACCACATGTAAAGAGTGTCTCCAGCTTTTGCCCGTTTAGTATTCATTCCCCTCTTCTTCTGATGCCAGCACCATATCAGACCCAATGCTTGCTACTCCCTGTTTACATGACCCCAAGTCCCCTGGGTTCAGGGGTGAGAATGGGGCTAGGTGATATTTCATTATTTTGGGCATGGTGACAGGTTCAGGGATAGGCAATTGTTTTGAGTCAAGTTCATCATAATTTGTCAGGGAAGCGTTGGTGGAATAATTGGGGAAAACAAACTTTCTTTCACTATATGTAGGGGTGATATGAACCTGGAAAAGCAGAGCTTAGAGGTTGGGAGAGAAAGTATGACCGTGAGAAGAATAAAAATGAGAGCATTCAAGCATGTGTGTGCATACGTGTGTGTGTGTGTGTGTGTGTGTGTGTGAGAGAGAGAGAGAGAGAGAAGTTTGCTGATTGTGTGTTACTCATATAGTCCTTACTGTTAATAAAAAAAAACTATGAAGAATGTATTATCATTTTACAGATGAAAAAACATCCTCAAGAAGATTAATTTAAGGACTCACTCTTCCACCTGATATTGTCTGTATCTTTAGAAATCTTAGTCCAACTTTTCTCAGGTCTTGATTTTCAATTTTTGTATTTGAATCTGTTCATTTTTTTTTTTTTTAGTTTTATGGGTAACTTTTTCTAATTACCCTTCATGAAGAGTTTTTGATTATACAACCAATAGAATGAAATCATAGTCTCCAAATTATCCCTGAAAGGTTTTCATTGTTCCTTGTCCTGACTCACCCAGGCAAACATCCACCTGAAAAAAATGGTTTACATTCACTATTTCTTCTCATGGTTTGAAGAACATTTTTAAAAGAGATGTGAATATTTATAGGCTTTGTGACATTACTACTGCATTTAGAAGCTTTTAAACCAAATTACAGATTCATGTAAAGGTTATAAATTAGAAGCTTTACAGAAAATGTCTAAATATTTATGAATTTAACTACATTTAGGAATAAATTTGCAAATTTTACACTCGCTTTTTTCACATTCATGAGGAAATATGAGTTTTCTAATAATCTATCAAAATGAGTCAGCACTCAGAAAAGCACAAACTTCAAATGGAAATGTTGTTTTGTTTCCTCTGGGCAACACCCTACCCCCTCTGTCTCTCTCTATCCTCTCCTTTTCTCTCCTCCACTCCTTTACTCACTAAAAATAAGATATGCAAAATTCACCAAGGAAATTTCAGTGCTTCTGACGATCTCTGGTATTTATAATTTATCAATTATATTACCTCTTTATTTTTAATCCTCTAATCAGTCATCCATCAATCATCACTATCCAGGAGGAAGAAAATATACACTCTTAAGTTTTTTAAATATTATGACCTTATCATTTAAATTCTTCTATGGTCCAACTGAAATAGTTGTAGATTCAGGCAAAGCTATTATTTCTTGTTGACCACACCCCTGGGGAGGGGGAAAAATAGAAATTTCAAGGTTTTCTGCTTCTTCACATCTTACCATTGGGAGTTAAGGGAGGTAGGAGACCATCTCAACTTCAAGTTAGACTATCCCTCGACCAGTTTGCCATCTCACTGCTCTGCAATACTGAGAACCACAAAGAATCGGGTCAGCCAGCACCCAGGCTATACTCGAATGACCAGCTCACACCAGGGATCTTTTTCTGCACCCCACCATGGCCACTGGGCCTGGTCATCATGAATAGCTACACTAACACTGAAATCTCACCTGGCGTACATCCTACCCTTTGAACCCACACACTTTTAAACATTTCTTTGGCCTCACTGGGACTTTCAAGTCAAAAAAACTATTATCTTATCATTGTTTTTAATCTATCGTATTATCTTAGACAGCTAACAGTACATGGTCTGTCTTTATACTCATCTCCTTGAAAACACTAACTCCCTTCTCTCTCTCTCTCTCTCTCTCCAACCTAAGTACCTAACAATTGCTGAATATTTTGGGAGATTAACTAGGTTGACTTTAACTTTGGAAACAAAAATATCAAATTAATACTTAACAGTTCTGACTCACACCTTCGGCTGCAGAGCTGTCATCCTTCCCGCATTATTATGAACCAGTTTAGGTAACTCGGACGACATCGCACAGAATGTGGAAATGGTCTAACGGGACTGGTTCGGGAATGGGCATGAAATACAACTATAGGAGATGAGGTAGAAAGGGAAATTTCATGTGGCTTTCACTTATTTCAGAGAGCCACCGGGATCTCGTTCTCCTGTTCTCCCTGTCCATTTTGAGTATATGAATCGCAGGTATAGAATAGGCTGCTTCAGCACTTTCCTGCCATCAAGACAGAAAAGCCTCCTCTGCTTTATGCCAACACTATTGAAGATAGAGCAGATAAAATGAAAGAACTTAGATCCTTTCTGATATTTTTGAGTTTATGAATCATGTAGTTCACCCTACCTCCATACCTTCCAGTTACATTAGGTAATACATACCCTTTATTGTTTAAGCTGATAAGACTTGAGTTTCCTCTTACATGCTATAAATAAGAACCCCAAACTGACAGACTTACTATGATTGCTTTCTTGCTCTCCAATAACCTTCTTTAACTGTCTCTCCTTTCATTAAACAGAGACATAAAGGGTTGTCAGAATAAATGTTTGCTTCGTGTTGTTTAATGGCTACTTAATATTTCACCCCCGGCTCCAGGATGCTGTAGTAAGGCCATTAGGAGAGATGTGGGAAAGTAGCATATGGGAAGAGACCACAGATAGTGATTTTCATTGTATTGGGGATATACATCTTGAAGTAGCTCTCAACCTCAAAATTGTTCTTTTCCCAACTGGAGTCAAATTGGCATATAAAACTCTGCCACCTTCATCTGGGAAGGGCTGATGCTATGCTTAGGTATTGGCAGGCAGCTGAAGCTGTCAACAGTGTAGAGTACACACCAGAAGAAACCCATATTTAGTTATTGCATTAGTATAAGTCCTACAGTAGACACAACTCTACATAATAATAGGAGCAGCTACTATTCATTTAGAATCTATTACATGGTAGGCATTGTGCAATCAACCTAAGGCACTCTACTCCTCATAACAATGCTACAATAGGCATTTTAACCTCTACTTTACAAATGCTAAAAACTGAGATTGATGAATGCTAAGTGACTACTCAAGGCCACAGGGATAGTAGTGGGTGGAATGGTGGCCCCACAAGGATATGCCCATGTCCTAACCCTCAGATCTGTGAACATGACCTTATTTGGAAAAGGGTCTTTGCAGGTGTAATTAGGTTAACTATCTGAAGATGAGATCAGCATGGATTTAAATGTTCTAAATCCAATGACAGTTATCCTTATGAGACAAAGGCAGAGGAAGATTTGAGACACAGACACAGAGGAGCAATCACGTGAAGATGGAGGCAGAAATTGGAGTGCTGTATCTACAAGCCAAGGAATGCCGAAGACTGCTGGTAGCCACCAGCAGTTAGGAGAGAGGCATGGGACGGATTCTCCCTCGGAGCCTCTAGATCAGCAGTTCTCAACCTGTGGGTCGTGACCCCTTTGGCGGTCGAACGACCCTTTCACAGGGGTCGCCTAAGACCATCCTGCATATCAGATATTTACATTACGATTCATAACAGTAGCAACATTACAGTTATGAAGTAGCAACGGAAATAATTTTATGGTTGGGTCACAACATGAGGAACTGTATTTAAAGGGCCAGAAGGTTGAGAACCACTGCTCTAGATTCTAGAGTCTAGAAGAAATCAACTCTACCAATACCTTGATTTTGGACTTCTGGCCTCCAGAGCTGTGAGAGAATCAATTTCTTTGTTTGAAGCCACCTGGTTTGTGGCAATTTATTATGGCAGTCTTGGGAAATTAATAAAAGCTGAAATTTAAACCCAGGACTGCCTGGCTCTTAGGAGTTCATTTATGCTTTGATTAAAATACCACATTAAATAAAAACTACTTAAAAACTGGACTTCAGACTAATACAGATAAGAGGATTGATTATTCAGTGAAATCATCATAGAAGCTTTACAAAAGAAATAACCATTCTGATGCACGCTGGTCTCAGGGAGAAATATAGAGGAGCCTTTAGCACAGAACAAGAACAATACAAAGAAAGCAACCATGGTTTTTTTTTCTTTTTTTAAAATATATTTTATTGATTTTTTACAGAGAAGAAGGGAGAGGGACAGAGATTTAGAAACATCGATGAGAGAAGAGAGATCGATCAGCTGCCTCCTGCATGCCCCCCGTGGGGATGTCCGCAACCAAGATACATGCCCTTGACCGGAATCGAACCTGGGACCCTTGAGTCCGCAGGCCGACGCTCTATCCACTGAGCCAAACCGGTTCGGTGGGTTTTTTTTTCTTTATTGATTAATTTATTACATATGTGTCCTTACGCAACCAAGATACATGCCCTTGACCGGAATCGAACCTGGGACCCTTGAGTCCGCAGGCCGACGCTCTATCCACTGAGCCAAACCGGTTCGGTGGGTTTTTTTTTCTTTATTGATTAATTTATTACATATGTGTCCTTATCATACAAGTCCTTTGGCAACCATGGTTTTTGTCACAAGTTTGTGAATCAATTTAGCTACATCATTACTTCACATATGTGTATGTTGTTCATGAGTAAATAGGTATAAACAGACACATGTGTGCTTAACTAGTTAATTAATATTAGAACACTATATGAGTTTAAATATTAGCTAACATTTTGGTTGTCTCTTCAAAGTTCTGAGTGTAAATACTTGGTTTTAGGAAAAGGATTTCATGCGTCTTGAGTGATCCCTAAATTAGACACTTCATGTGTTATCAAAATCTTTGTAGCCAACAAGCACTGTTCTCATTTTCAAAAATGAGAAAGCTGGGCAGGGCCATCGCTAGCCTATGCAGCACCTTTGCGCACATTACAAATGCACGTGCCAAGACAGATGGCTTAGCAAAGCAACAAACGGTTTAGCTCAGCTCCACGTCGTCCCCTGGCTGTGTCTATAAGCTTTTATGCAGAGCAGGAGGTGCACAGCTGCCTACACTGGTCCCAGAGCTACAGCCCGAAGAAGCATATTAACAGCGCTCAGGCCTAAACTTTAGTACATGTGTATGCTTTGGTTTGCACCCACTTTTCTCTGACTCCAAATTCTGTATTTTCACTACTGCGTGACTACATCTTCAAATTACTTTAGATTTTACTCTAAAAAAAAAAGTATCTAAACTGCTCAGTGGAAGTGACCATTGCAGTTAATATGCTGGGACAGGACAAGCAAGTAACCCTTCTGAAGAATCCTTCCAAAAGACAGGCTCACCTTCCCCCCCGTGGGCAGGACCAGCTGTTCAATTTGCAGGGCCCTGGGCAAAATATAAATGTAAAATCCTCGTTTAAAAAAATCGTTAAAAGCTCAGCCAGTGTGGCTCAGTTGGTTGAGCGTCGTCCCATGCACCAAGAGGTTGCTGGTTCCATTCCCCGTGAGGGCATGCAGGAGGCAGCCGATAGATGATTCTCTCATTCACGTTTCTTTCTTTCTTTCTTTCTTTCCTCTTTCTCTCTCTCTCTCTCTCTCTCTCTCTCTCCTCCCCTCCTATTTCTATAAAATCAATAAAAACTTATGTTTGTTTTTTTTAATCATTAAGAATTTCAATAAAATAACAGCAGGGCATGAAACTAAACACAGTCCTTCTAAGTGGGGGCCCTGTGGGACCAGCCAGGTGGCACCCCAGTGAAGCCGGCCTTACACACGGGCCATGTGAAGCCAGATGCCTACCTTGCAGGGTAGCAGTCAAAGGAACGTGGGCGGAGAAGATGTCTTGTCTAGGTCAGCGCGTTCTCTTCTTTAGCTTCTCATGCTCACATGGGTTCCAGCAGTACTAATCAGAAGTTTGGTCGAGTTATGCTTTCTCAAAGCAGAGAGTCTTAAATAAATGCCCCTCTCTCACTTCTTAACACAAGGAGGCTACTGCCTTTTGATGAATGGATTTCTGAGTGACCTTAAGGTAAGGGACTAGAAATTCAAGTGCTTCATCAAAAGTGTGTTTATGGTAGTGGTCTTTTAGTGAAATGGGTGAGAACTTCAATTGATTTATGTATGTATTTGATCCACGCTAATTAAAAAAATAATGGAGGATAGTGGAATAAAACGGGGAATATCAAATTCCACTGCCCTCGGGGAGGCCGGATCTCTGTTCAAATGTCTGTGAGGTGGCAGAAACGTTGCCTTTTGGTTTCCGTGAGATAGATACTAGCTGTATTTGAATCGTGTTTCCAAAGTGTGTGCAACTGAAAACTATTTCGGAAGATTCTAAAAGGCAATGCATAAAAAGTGTTTTACGGTCAAGTAAGTTGGAGCCTGGCATTCAACAGAGTGTTTTGCTACAGGATGTTTCTGAATTTTTAGAGGCTCATGTGCTGGCGTGAGATAAGGCTAGCGACTTCAGCACAGAGCGTCTGTGGTAGGTACTGTGCTCCGCGAAATCCACTGTATGAAGCGCTTCTTCCTATGAGGCTGCATGATCAGAGGCATGCCAAAGAGGGCACTTTCGAGCTCTGTATGTCCAGGCACACTTGTTTCAGAGCTCGCCTTCCTGGGAAAGTCTGATTTGGCCATTCTTCGCTCCTGACTTCCCCTCCCCCAGTCCCAGGCGGAGGTCGGTACACCTGTTCTCACTGTGTCCTGGCATTCGGTGCCTAATTTTCACCTGAGGAGCAGATTATGCGTGTGAAGATGGAAAACCATTCTCAGCTCCTCTTAGCTGTGCGGTTAATACAGTTGTGGGGTTCTTTTCTGTGCAGACTGCACTGCTCAAAGATCCATCTAACACTCCAAATGGGGCTCCCCGAGTCTAGGCCCTGGAACTTGCCATCTCCCCCAGAGCTGGCGATGCGCCTGGGTGTTCTCCTGTAGCCCAAGGCGAGCTGCTGTGCTCTTCCTAATTTGAAGTGCACCCACAGAGCAGAGAGGGACTTGCCGTTGGATAGATAAGCATTTAGTTTGCATCAAGAGTAACTGAGTTTTCCATTCCACGATATCTACAAACCCACCAGGCTATAAGAGCAGCCGTCAATGAGGAAGCATCAGCCCTGCCCATGTCACCTGGAGCTCTGAGGCTGGGCCAGATTCTCTGGGAAGGGGGTCTGCTCACCTCACAGACATCTACGTTGCAAGCAGGCCAGGCATGAGGTGGGTAAATACCAGTGTATTCTCTGGTGGGACTAATCTCTCTTGGCAGTGTATGTGTTTGCTCATAGAAAGGGAAATTGAAACCAGAACTGCGTGCTTACTAATATCTGGGCTCTGATAAAGGAATAATCAAAGAAATTCAATATGTGATGTTCAAACTAATTTTCCTTTCTTCGCCTCAATCAAAAATCATTTTCTAGATTGTTTGAATGATTATCTCCAACTCCTTAATCCTTTCAAAGGTAAGCAAAAAAAAAAATTAAGCAGATTTTATTCAGGAAACATGTTAGTTAAAAGACCCAGGTTTTTTACCAGTACTGGTTTCTTGAGTACTAAGAGCCACGCTTCTGGTGGTTTCTGAACAGCAGATATTGACGGCTGGCAGCTTTAATAACTTGCTGCTATGGCCACTGTTGAAAATCCTGTAGGAAGTAAGTGCTTGGTGTTAAAATATCCACATTTCTTGCTGCATCCAATTATTTATTTATTCACTTCACAGATATAGCGAGCCTGCCTTTTATACAAGAACGCCGACAGACCTATGAAAATAAGGGAACGCGATGGACAAGGGCCTCAACCTCATGCTGAGAATTAGCATCTGTGATAGTTGTTTGCTCGAGGGTATGACTATGGAAGAACTGTGACCACTGCTGCCACAGGCCTGGAATACGCTCCGCCTCAGCTTCCCTGATTTCCTGCTTCCCACCCCCTCAGAACCTCACAGCTCACATCCCAACTTACCGAGTCAGACCCCCCCAAATTCCTATCAAATTATGATTGAGGAAGGAATACATCATGATCCTCAGTCACTCTAGATTCCCTGCTGATTCAAAACTATAAAGTGAATTATGACTTAATTCACTATAGACTTTGGACACTTGGTCACTCAAAGGCAGAGTCAAAAGCTGAACAGAATTCCCATCCTGTAATTTTGTCTTAGCTTTTGATCTGATTGTTAAGTCTTTGTTTCCTTCTATCCCTTCTTTATTGGTGATGCTGTGTATGGGCCATGAGAAAGCAATCCCTGCCATACATACTTGGTGGAGATGGGGATGGGAAAAAGCTACTCTATAACTAGAAGGCTCATAACACAGGATGTTAATTCTAAGTATTGGGACTTCATAGCCTTTATATTCTCAAGATTATAAATTGTTACAGTATTTCATTTCTCCTAAGGAAAACGATGATTGCATGCATTCCTTTGTTAAATATTATAAGAAAAAAAAAGTGTGAAAATAGAGGAAGAAGGCAATTCTCTCTCACTGGTTTTTGAAGACCAAGAACAGAAACAACTAGAATTGTTGTTTACATTAGATACATTAGAATGTATCTAATAAAGAATACCTTGACTAAAGGGGGAGTAAGAGAAAGAATGAAGGAAAGCAGATAAAAGTTATGGTAGCTGTATTAGTCGGCTTAGGCTGCTATAACAAAATTCCAGATTGAGTGGATTAAATGGCAGCAATTTACTTTCTCACACTTCCGAGGCTACCAGTTCATGATAAAAGTGCTATCAGGTTGGTTTCTGGTGAGGCCTCTCTTCCTCACTTATAGGTGGCTGCCTTCCTGTCATGTTATCCCACGGGCCTCTTTCTGTGTGAGAACAACGAGAGAGCTCTGTTGTCTGTTTTTCTTCTTGTAAGGACAACAGAGCTAAAGGATTAGGGCCCCACCCTGTGATGTCACTTAAACTTAATTACCTCCTTAAAGACACTATTCCTAAGTATAGTCAAATTGGGAGTTAGAGCTTCAACACATTAATTTTGGGAAGACACATTTCTGTCCATAACAGTGCCTACTGTATGGGCAGCACATAGCTAGGCTGGGCAATGTGGGGGTCATATGCCCAGTGGTTAAAATGATAGCTTCTGAATTCACACAGGTATAGATTTAAATTTCAGTTCTCCAACTTCATTTATGTAGTCTTTTATTCAGTTGTTGAACAAATATTTATTAAACATATATCTATGAAGGCCCCGTTAAATAGTTTAAGTACACTGCGTGGATATAGGAATCTCAACAGGCACAATCTGTGTCCTTATCCAACTTACAGACCAGTCAGCATGTGAGTCAATAGTAAAAAAAACATACAAATATTATTTATATAATCATCAGCTGTGAGCTCTTGTACAAGTTACTCAAACATACTAAGCCTCAATTTCCTCATCTCTAAAATGGGCCAATAGTGGTGTTTACATAATAGTGTTCTGTGGGGAAATGAAATGATAAGATGTAGATAAGATGCAAGATAGTACTTGACATGTAGTTAAGGGCAATCAAAAAGCAATAAAAACCAACAACCAAAAGGCCAGACACCCCCCCTCCAACCACCACCCATCAAGAGGAAAATAATAAATTATAGATTGTTAGAATCTATATTATTCTTCATGTGATCTAATTGGGGGTAAAGATGAGATTATTATTTTCTTTTTCTAACCCTTGCCAGGCCACAGTTTCTATGTCCAGAGGAGTTCTGAAAATGCCGTGTAAAGCCAAGGGTGAAAGATAGCGTTCCTCAGTTCATCTGCTCCTTTTTCACTTTTAAAACAAACAATCTGCTCTTTGTGATTTATTACAGAATGAAAGATGAAAGCCAGGATGATTAAATATGGCCCTACTGTGCTTCCTTCTCACTCAGCAGACAGCTGAAGCTAGGGGTGGCAGCCAGTCTATTAAAACGGTTCCCCCACAACTCTTAGAGAGACGACCATAAAATACATGGACATGTGGCAATACAGTGTAGGAAAAATAGTTTTGAAGTGAGGGTAGGAAATCAAGAAATGGGAGTTCCAGTCTCCATTTGGTACTAAATGACAGACCCTAACCTAAGACCCATCTAAGACCACAGACGTTTTACTTAACCCACAGCAAATTTCCACTACTCACTCCACCCAGTTCTAAGTCTATTCCAGGTAGGGCCACGTGCTGCCCGAGGAACAGAGCTGGCGGTACCTGCTCACTCCGCTGATGCCAGCACCGCCCCAGAGCCCCCACCTTAATCTTTAAACAGCCCTTAAAACCCCGAGTCCCTCACGGAGAAAGGGCCCTGTCTGGAGTACACCGGATGTTCAAGGCCAAGGCCAATTTCCCAGATGCAGGTGCAAAAGCAAGCACACAGCAATCTTACTGTGTACGCTAGCGTGCCCTTCTATAACCCAAAAGACTGACGTCCCTATTTGGGCAAGAAGCCTCTTTTGTCTAAGTTGGTATAAAGTACGTTACTGACCAGCCGGTGCTCTCTCTAGCTCACGGCCCCTTTTGTCCTTTGGAAAGTGAAAAAAAACAAACTTTTTTTGCTCAGTTCCTCTTCTCTGTGAAATCATTCACGACCTGTGGCTTACATCGAGAAAGCCATCAGAGCCCACCCGACACGAAATAACTGCATGACCCCGGGAGATAGTTCTGTGAGTAATTGTCCTCATCCATAAAAATAGAAGAGTATGGAGAGAGAATACGAAGTCTAAAAATCCTAGGCTTTACATAAGATTCAAGATCAGGATTAGTAAAACAACGTGGTCTTCTGTTCTGTGACGTAAAGATCTCCATAATCGGACCAAAACAAACCAAAACAAAACCCATCCTTTCAAGATGATCTTAATAGTATATGAAGTTGCAACTTATCAAAGTCTACCCCAGCCCTAACCGGTTTGGCTCAGTGGATAGAGCATCAGCCTGCGGACTCAAGGGTCCCAGGTTTGATTCCGGTCAAGGGCATGTACCTTGGTTGCGGGTACATTCCCAGTAAGAGGTGTGCAGGAGGCAGCTGATCGATGTTTCTCTCTCATCAATGTTTCTAACTCTCTTTCCCTCTCCCTTCCTCTCTGTAAAAAATCAATAAAATATATTAAAAAAAAAAGTCTACCCCAAGTACACTTTTTCTTCTCTACATCTTAAGGTATGTAGAGCCCCTTGACTGTTCCACATACCTGTTCAGCACAGGGGTTTGGCGTCGAGGCTACTTGGTTTGGTGAGTTGACTCTCGGCCTCTGCCTGGCACACAGTGGACTAAATAAATATGCACTTAGGTAATGTTGAGTCAATAGGTAGTGACTCTACTCTTTTCCAAGTATAGATAGCACTCTGTGCCTTGGTTCCTCCACGTTAACATGGGAATAGAAATAGTGCCCACTCTATAGCCTTATAATGAGGATGCAATAACTAAACACCTTGTTTGCTCAGTTACTCTTCCCTGCAAATCCTTTCACATCCTGTGGCTTACATCGAGAAAGCCAGCAGAGCCCACCTGACACTAAATTACTGCGTGACCCCAGGAGGGAGTTCTGTGAGTAATTTTCCTCATCTCTAAAAATAAAAGTGTATGAGAGACAATTCTAAGTCTAAAAACCCTAGGTTTTACATAAGATTAAAGATCAGGGTTAATAAAACGACATGGGGCCCCATGACCATTCCACACCACAAGTGTACCAGAGATCAGTTGCTGCAAAGGAGTCTGCCTCAATAGGTCTCTGGGTTGTTTGCATTCAACAACTTTTAGTCCATCCAAAAGCAATTTTTTCAGAGAGGCAATAGACGCAGGCCAGTGTCCTGGCCAGAAGGGACATATCCAGCCCTGCTGAAAAGTTACCAAATCCCCCAGAAGAGGATTTTGGTAGCAACACTGCCCGCCACTTCCTCACTTCACCTCAGAGCAAGCACTCTTTCTCTTTTCACTTCCTATCATTCAAGTCAAAGCAGTCTTGTCCTTCTGATTTTCTAAAGCACATTCTGTCCGTAGGTTAATAGTTGAAGGTCACAGACCTCCATCTCTTTGTACCCTGTCTCAGCCCCGCTTGGGAGCAGCCCAGGCCCCAGCTGGCGTGGGGTGAGTGGCAGTGAGCACACTGTTTGCGAGCCCAGCAGATGTACCAGGCTTGGTGCGGTGATCTGGGTGCACCTGTTGGTCTGTCACCATCTGTTAGCCGAAAGGGTAAAGAGCCACGCCCTTGGATGGCCAGCCGAGGAGAACTTAATCTCTTCCCCCACGGGTCTCCTGCTACAGGCTGCTGATCAACAGTTTACAAAAGAAGAGAGACAAACACAAAAAAGAAACTGTCTGAACCCCCTCCTGGGGGAAACTTAATCTTCTGTCATCGCTGGGGTTTATTAGGCTAACAAGCAAGGGCTTTTAAAAGACATCTAGATAGTTATTACCTGATAAGAAATCTTGTCATAAACTCTTTTTTTATTTTTAAAAAAGATGCTGCTTCAACACGGATATTCATATTAAGCAAATTAAGAGGTAATAGTATTTTGGATGACTACTTAGTGAGGTAAAACCATTACAAGATGGCTAACGTTTGCCTCCGAGAGAGATAGGGCTGTAATCTTAGGTGCAAAAGGCTTGGGAAACCAGCCCGGGAGAAACAATTATCTTGAAGTTTAGGCCCTGCAGCCTGGAGGATCAGAGAAACATTCCTCTAAGTGAAAACAGAAACTTGCGTGACCTTTATCCTCCCATTCGCGCCTCTCTCTCACCGCCTCCATCTTCACCAGGCAGAACACTGGTCTCACATTCCCAAAGGGTCAAGGACCACACAACTGAATAACATTTAACCAGGAGATAGCTCAGAGCGAGGTGTCACTCCCCTTCGGCTGCATATCAGATAAGCATTTTTAAAAAGCAGCCTGAGATGGCAAAGATCTTTTATTAAATGACCGACCTAAATCTTATCAAAGTTGAATTCAACTGGCATGTGCATCCAGAGCAAATGTTGGCGTGCATCCTTGTCTTTGTTGAGAATAAATAGGGAACAAGAAATTGGTTTCCAAATGAAGCTGTAAAATAAGGTTTATTTTGTAATTTAAGATTTAAAAATAATTGTAAGTTGGACATGACTTCATCTAGCCATCAAGTTTGGCTTTTTACTTTGTTTTTTTGATGGTGGGGGCAACAACTTAAAAATAGGGTGACCAATCGCTTATATGGCCTCTTACCTTTCATGTTGATTCTCTACTGTGCTTTTCCCTAACAAACTATCATTCAAACTAATCCTTAAGGAATCTTGAATAGAATTAACTCCTTTATACCAATCCCACTAGTGTGCCATTAAATTAAAGGGTTCATTTCTGCCCTCAAGCAAGATGTGGATTATAATCTTGAGATAAACCATCCTGAGGCAGTACGCAATCACTTTAAAAACCGGAAAGCAGACAACATATGGCACGCCACACAATATAAAAGTGTTTAAAAGGTATAAGTTCCCACCCTCCACGATACATGCCCAGTTTTAAATACAACCCAGCGTCATCTGGTACACGCTTACACACTGAAATTAAAATTATTGGCCATATTGTCATTTTCAAAACAATAGCTAACGGTTTGCACATGTGCTGTTTATAGACCCACAGCCTGTAAACACAGTCACCAACCACAACTTCTCAAAGGTAAATGACAGCTTGAAAAATTTAAAGTCCCCAGAACTCCTGGGATTTCCTCATTTCCCCCCTTTTCATTCATTCCTTCTTCTCACCCACCCCAACTCTAATCATAGACACAACAGATCTTCCTCTGCCTACCCATGTCACCACCACCACACCCCCCTACCCACACAACACATTTCCTGCTGTTGAGACCAGCTGGCATGTATTAGTCATGCTAAAGCACATCATGTAACACAGCAAAATATCAGGCAACCCAGTGTCATGGGAAAAGAAAATCTACTTTATTATCTACCTAGGGAAAGAAAACAGAACTATAGCTCCAATGGGCCTGGTCTCCCCTTCTGTGTGGCTAATGTATATTTTATTAATATCATTAAGGATGTTCCAGGTGTTCGTATCAGTGAACATGGTACATTAGGAAAGCATCGATGGTAGTCCTGTGGCACATACCCATGCTCTGGGGTCTTCTTTTTGTTCACATGCGAATTCCCTAAATGTTAAAGGATTTTGATTTACATAAATAAGGGAGAAGGATACTGTTACCAAAACCAGGAACAAACTAGTATGTCCTGAAGAGAGTCCGTCCATGTCCAGGATATAATAGTACTGTTAGAGTACTGAAGTTGACGGGGAAAACAATAATGTGTTGTGTGGCGCTGATGCTCAGACTTTATGGTACATTTTAATCATATGGAGAGTCTAGTGAAAATGCTGTGTGTGATTCAGGGGCCTGATGTCTGCATCTCTAACAAGCTTGCAGGGGATGCTGGTGCTGTTGGTCCTTGGGCCAAATTTTGATTAGCAGTGCTGTATAGCAAAGGCAACATTTAGGACAGTTCTACAATACAGCCTTTTAGAACTACTGAGAATTCACATTAATAAAAAACCTAACACGAGGGAGTTGGCATATACCTGTTATTAAGAACTACACCTGGAAATGTAGTAGAGGACTTCATTACATTGTATAGCTAATATATTGTAAGTTTTTTGAGGACAGAGATTGCCCCATTATTTTGATTTCCTTTCTGTTTTTAAAAGTGTACTCTCTCTCTATATATGTGTGTGTTTATTAAATATGGTTGATTTTTGAAATAATTACTTATGTTGAATCATTTCGAAGGCAAAATAAAACTTGTTCAATTAGCATTAATATCTGAGCGATGCTATTGTCTAAACGACTTTGGGAAAAATCCTTATTAGAAGAGATTGGATGAAAACTGGCCACGTGCTAACCTGACAAACTCAGAGAAGGCCTGTGTGGCAGCCTTGCACACTCAAGAGACCTAAAATAACCACAGATTTTAATTTCAGGATGGTCTGAAATTAAAACTTTTTTTTTAAAATATATTTTATTGATTTTTTACAGAGAGGAAGGGAGAGGGATAGAGAGTTAGAAACATCGATGAGCGAGAAACATCGATTAGCCGCCTCCTGCACACCCCCCACTGGGGATGTGCCCGCAACCAAGGTACATGCCCTTGACCGGAATTGAACCCGGGACCCTTCGGTCCGCAGGCCGACACTCTATCCACTGAGCCAAACCAGTCAGGGCTGAAATTAAAACTTTTTAACTAAAAACAGTTTGTGGTGGGTAGTCATATCCTAGACTAGAATCTTTCTTGACCAAAGTCAGTCTTTACCTTTGTCTTTTGCATCTAGGATAATATTCCTTTGGAATGTCAAGGTAACGCCCCTTTTTCCAGACTCCTCAGGGCTCAACCAATGTACCAGGACAGATGCCATAAGTCCTCTCATTGTTATTATTATGTTTATT
Source organism: Myotis brandtii (assembly GCF_000412655.1). Lineage (NCBI taxonomy): Eukaryota > Metazoa > Chordata > Mammalia > Chiroptera > Vespertilionidae > Myotis > Myotis brandtii. Next base: position 162,536 of record NW_005353347.1, read on the forward strand.
GTTGACTGTTAACTATCCTCTACCCACCAAAGTAAAAGTTGTGTCTACCATTTTACTTTTCATCCAATCCCAGACGTTTACTCCCCCATATCCCCCATTCCCCCAACCTCCCACCTTTTTTGCTTCACTTCCTCCCACCTCTCTAATCTATCAATGGATTTCTTGTAACCGACAGCATCTTCTCTTTTGATTATAATGTATAAAATAACATGCAAAACTGCTATTCTCTGGAGCATTATCTCAATCCGTTGAGATTTTGCTTCCCAGCAATAGTCGACAGTTTGGCTCAAATAAATATACAAAAATTCTCTATAGGTTTGAATGTTTCTTACATTGACAGATGAATAAAATTTTATTATGTATACATTTATTATATATCACCTGTTTTTAACACTATAATATAAAAAAAATCACAAATAATAAAGAATTGGCATTCTAGGTTCATCTTCAAGTTTCCAAGTCTGTCAGCTTGATACCTTATCCCACAGGGTATCCAAGGTACTTGAAAGCTATGATGTTAGCTAATGTCCTGCTCCCCCAGCTTGCTCTATTACAATACAGTAACTCAAACAAGTCTTAGCACACTAACTCTGAGCCAGGATTTCTGGGAGACAGGATGAAGAAATTTGATAGGAAAATATTTTTGACTTAATATTCTCCTAGAATCCTTTTCATAACCACTTTCTCTTGCCCAACCACACATAAGCAAAAATATCCAAAGGAGCATCTTTGTGGTTAAGATTCAAAAACTCATCGCGAACTTAAAGCTAGCAAATGTCAGCAGTTCCATGTTAGTTTTTTCCTAATGTTCTCAGAAATCTAAACTTTGGTATCTTGCCACATTTAAAATTCTTCCCTGTTTGCTTCAGTCCCTAATAATATCCTGGCCATGTACCTTCATCTATATTCATGAGTGCGCAGATGCAGCCAAATTAGTGGCAGCAAAGCACATTTTACAGTGTAGAAAATACAATCTGGCTTCCTTTAAACATTTTTTTGACAAAAAAAAAAGTTTTATTAAAAGAAAAGAAAAGAAAACCAGACATTTAAATTCACCACCACCCATCAGAGGAGTCTGTTACAAACGCACAGCTGGCTTGATGATGAGTGACAAATCAAAAGTCAGAGAGAAACTTCCCGATCATCTGAGCCCTCGCCACCCGATTAGCAGAAGAGAAACAGGGCAGATGGAGGGAGACGCGGCAGTTCGGAGCGAACAGATGGCCACTACGAACTTGATATATGAAATTAATAACACTTTCTCAAATACAATTAGTAGCACGAATACATTACCTGAATTTTCATAACTGTGAGCAAGCTGACATTAAATGAGGTTTTTCAGATTAACAGTTGATGTGGCATTGATATTTGGAAGGAAATAAAAATATATAGCAATAAGAGAAACCTCTTGCTTTTTAGTGCCACTGATCAGAATGTTGCAATATAGGAAAGAAGTATTTCAATTCAAAGAAACTCCATGTTTAAATTTCCCTAATTAATTTTTTTTCAAATATAACCATTTGGACCTCATAATGTATGAGATACTTAAGAGCCTTGCAGATGTATGCGGCATCTATTGCTGTAGATGAATTATTCTTTAGGAAGAAATTAAACCATTATACATTTCCCTACAGATAAACTTGGGGGAAAGGCAAACAAAAAGGGACTGGGCAGTAAAAATGTTCAAGATAAGAAAATCAAGAGGCTAGATTTTGTGTTTTTCAAATCTATTGATGGTACGGTGATTCTAGGAAGGGGACTAAGCTTTCTCTGTGTCAATGGCCAGCCTCTAGAATGGGTAAAATGCTTATGCGATACAGCTTAATCAAAGCATTAAAAAACTACTTTGATTCCCAATCCATGATAATGACACTCCAGATTATGCTAACCAACCCTCTGGGAAGCCAGAACCCTCCACGATCAGGGTGAGGTCAGTCCCTAACGCAGGCATTTCTGAGGCTCCTGACGAGGCATCTGTGCTTAATGGAGCCCAACCCTGGCTCCTGCAGGAGGCTGAGGCGACCTGGGGCGTTACAAGATGAGGCCACAACAGCAGCTGCTTGGGGACCGCACCAAAGGGTACATCCGTGCTTATGGCTAACAGTTGCCACAGATTCAAGGCCCATGGGACAGGTGGGCTTGAGTTCTCTAGAGAGGTGCGAAAACTGGGTCTGATCCAGGGATAGAGCAAAGAGATCCAAGTACACCAGCCACATGCATTTATTTAAGGTGGCAAGAGGAGTCTCACACGTCCCAGGAGGCAGATCGACATGAGGATGGCTGCCTCCACAGCTCGTGGCTACAGAGACTGGCAGAGAGAAAGGGTAAGCTCATCTTCTCTTCATTGAGAGGATTAACTGTGGGTATTCCAGTAAACATAGAAATCACAAAAAGAAGATTGTTCCATGTTAGGGCACTAGCACCCTCCTGTTTGTAAGGGAGAGACTAGAGACCCAAGACATCAAGACAGATTTCTCTCTCCTAAACAATCCCAAATACATACTTTACAAAATACTTGAAATGGGTATAACTGGGGAAGTCTAGAAGACAGAATGAACACAATGCACTTGACGAGGTGTTAAATGACATTATTTTTTACGTACTATCTGAATTTGATTTTGTCAATGGAAGAACCTTTCAAAACTGTAGAGAATTTTTATGAGTTTGTTGAAGCCAAACTGATGACAATAGCTGGGAAGCAAAATCTCGACAGATTGAGAAAATGCTCCCGAAAATGACAATTTTGCACCTTATTTTATACATGACAATCAAAGTGTTGCCGGAGGAAATGGTGTTCTTTCACAGAGTCTCAAAGAAAGCATTCCGAGAGACCCACGAATGGGAGATTGAGGTTTCCTGGTAAGATTCCCTTGGGTGGAAATAGCTGCGCCCAGGTTAGCAATGTCTTATCTCCTTCCCTCCTACTGCAGAAAAAGTTCAGCCTTGTCTTCATCAGGCCTCAAGTAGGGCCAGTGTCCAGAATTCTGTGCCATTGGTTCAGTCCGTGTTTCTGTCCCAATCCAGCTAGCTTAGTCTGAAACCAGTTGTAATCCTGCTGGTGCTTTGTGGGGACTGGAAACAAGGAAATTACTTTGATATTCCAAAGGTATGTTATCATAGGTACAAAAAAAAAAAAAAAGACAACAGTCTCAGTTGAGGTAAAGATTGACATTTTTTAGGGAAAAATACTGGCCTAGGACATGACTATCCACCATGAACTGCTTTTCGTTAGAAAGTTTTAATTTCAGACCATCCTATGTGGTCACTTCCGGTCTCTGAGGTTGTAAGGTGGCGAGGCCTCTCCTGAGCTTGTCTGGTTTAGAATGTGGCTACTTTTCTGTCCACAATTTGTGGTTTTAACTGTGAAGCCAATTAGCAGTGAAACCTTAGATAAGTCACTTCCAAAACTTTATACTACCTAATGAGTATTCATATCCTATATAATAAAAGCCTAATATGCTAAGTGTCCAGTCATCTGGTTGGCCGTTCAACCAATCAAAGAGTAATTTGCTAATTATATGTTAAGGCCACTCAACCACTTGCTATGACATGCACTGACTACCAGGGGGAAGATGCTCCCACTGGTAGGTGAGCTTGCTGCTGGGGTCCGGCCGATCAGGACTGAGCTAGATGGGCCGGAAACGCCCTGGAGCCCTCCTGCAGTCCCTTCCTGGCTGGCCAACCACCTGCATCCCTCCCTGGCCCCAGTGGGGTCCTTCGTCCTGGCCTGTGCCCTCTCACAATCTGGGATCCCTCAGGGGATGTCAGAGAGCCGAAGGCCAGGCTGAGGGGCCCTAATGGTGCACAAATTGTGCACTGGGCCTCTAGTATAAAATAAAGGGCTTGGGTTTTATTAAAAAACTATGATTTAAAAATATTCTATTTAATTAAAATACCGATGGATCTTGTAGGTTGCAATACATGTCCACTGTAACCAAAAATAAGAAAGTTACTAGAAAGGTTAATACTCAATGTTCCTAAAAAGGTTTAATTTACTCCTAAAGTAGAAGATGTTGCTTTTCAAGGTGAATGTTTTTCCTAATTTAAGACAAAAATAAGATCATCACACACATGTACATTAGTCTAGGGCAGTGGTCGGCAAACTCACTAGTCAACAGAGCCAAATATCAACAGTACAATGACTGGAATTTCTTTTGAGAGCCAAATTTTTTAAACTTAAACTATATAGGTAGGTACACTGTTATTAACTTAATTAGGGTACTCCTAAGGCTTAGGAAGAGCCACACTCAAGGGGCCAAAGAGCCGCATGTGGCTCGCGAGCCGCAGTTTGCCAACCACTGGTCTAGGGAATGCAAGATAAGTATGAATTGAGTAAGCATGTTTCTGAGTTTGGGTTTTCCCGAAGCAGACCTTGACACAATAACTTGAGTGTAAGTAGTTTACTTGGGAAGTGAAAGAAAATACCAGTGTAGGTGGCTGTGGGGGAAATAAGACAGGAAAGTGAAGACAGCCAATAAATGTCACATTATCAAACCAGCCACCACTGCAGGTGTCTGCTGCCTGATCTCACCAGGAAAACCACTGGTGGGGAGGGGGTCAGTGTAAAACACACATCCCAGTGTTAACCTACCGAGGGTGAGGAAGCTGGGGTATTTATGTACCAGTTTCTATAATTCACTGGTTAAGATCTACTCCTGCAGTTTGTTCATTCCTCTGTATTTCTGGTCTATGCTGGTGCCAAGCAGGCTCCAGTGGCTAGAGAAAACCCTAAGGCAAAGATCGGCAGGTGCTAGCAGTTGTAATTTGAGTTGCCGCACCTCAGGGTGCCACGGGCAAGGGAATATGTCAGGGTACCTACCCATAGCATCTGTAATCATAAAAATACTGCCAACAAAATTCCCATTCAGTAGCTAGCTATTCATTCCACTAAACTATGTGGCCTGAGACTTTATATATCTCCCTCCTTTCACCTTTGGGAAATGAGCAGACTCCACTGGGCATCCGTACACTAAGCAGCTAGTGGCTCCTGCAGCCTCTACAGCCTTCCCTCCCAACTCATCTGGATACATCTGGGTATTTCCTGAACTGCTTCCAGCTTCCAGAAGGTAATAATTTTCGTTTTCTGAGTGGTCTTCACTCCACAGTTGACTGTTCTCATTCTGAGAATGAGGAGTGAGACAGAGTTTGTAGAAAAGCTACTCTCATGACTGGTTTTACATTCTACTAAGGGCAAGAAAGTACACAGACCTGCTGAGAACTTGAGTCTCATTTAGAGATTTTTCTCAAGGATCCTCCTAAACACTGAATAATGATATGACCTCTAATCATGTTTTATTTTCTAAAATTAAAAAGAAATTAATTTCTAGGAAGTTATCTTTATTTGCTCAATCATTCAACAATTTTTTTTTAAATCCTCACCCAAGGGTATGCTTTTATTGATTTGAGAGAGAGAGAGAGAGAGAGAGAGAGAGAAAGAGAGAGAGAGAGAGAGAGAGATCTATGTGAGAGAGAAACATTGATCATTTGCCTCCTGTACATGCCCCGACTGGAGATTGAACCTGCAACCGAGGTACATGCCCTGAGTGGAAATTGAACCTGTGACCTTTTGGTGTACGGGAAAAATGCTCCAACCAATTGAGCCACCCAGCCAGGGCCATTCAGCAAATATTTATTGAACACTACTTATATGCCAGGTACTATATACTAAGTAACATTTCAGATAGATTTCTGCCCCTGGTGAGACCTGTCTTCTGGCTTGCAGACAGCTGCCTGCTTGCTGTGTCCATTCATGGCCTTTCTTCTGTGCATGGGAGGAGACAGATAAGTCTGGTGTTTTTTCCTCTTCTTGTAAAGACTTCAGTGATACAGAATTAGAGCACCAGCCTTATGACCTCATTTAACCTTAGTGACCACCTATTGGACCTCTCTCCCACATATAATGACCTTGGGGGTTAGGTTTTTAACATATAATTTTGGAGAGAAACAATCAGGTCTATAAATGACTACCTTTATAATGAACTAAAGCAATTTAATTTCAACTCCAGTTAACATTAACTTTTATGTTTCCTTCACAGAAAATCTTTTTGAAAGTGTTATGAATAGTCTTTCTTCTCCACCTTTCGAATCAAATTTATTTTCTACCACTCCACTAAAATTCTTTTTTGGGGGGCGGGGGGTCAGGTATAGTTGCTAAGCAATTCATCCCAGGACTTCATTTTTTCCTTCTACTGTCTTGACTCCTTTACATATTGGACACAGTTGACCATACCCTCTTTGCAATACCTTCTTCTGTTGGCTTAGAGTGTACATGACTCTACACTGTCCTTGTTTTCCTCCAACTTCTCTGAAAACTCCTTCAAGTCACCATTCCTCGCTGCTCTGTGAGATGTGGAGATTACTCAGAGCTTGGGCCCAAACCCACTGCTCTTTTCTAGAGCAATCTGGCCCCAAGTGACCTCATTAGCTCTCATTACTTTACATAAAACTTATAGTCTATTACCTCCACATTTGTGTATTTAGCTGTGATTTTTCCACTTTGATCCAGACTTTTGTACCTAATTGCACCCTGGGTTTTCTCCATTTAAATATTAATAAGTATCTCAAGATCAAGTCCAAAATAGAACCCTTGATTTACCCTACACCAAACCAGTTCCTCTACGACAGTGGTTCTCAACCTTGGCTGCACATTAGAATCACCTGGGAATCTTTTTAAAATCCTGATTTCTGGGCCCCATCCTCTGGAAATTGTTTCTTTGTTATGGGGTGGGGCCACAACATTAGTAACAAAGAAACAGAATTTCCCGAGGATGGGGCCCAGAAATCAGGATTTTAAAAAGATTCCCAGGTGATTCTAATGTGCAGCCAAGGTTGAGAACCACTGCTCTACGAGCTTTCTCCACCTGAGAGAATAGTGTTGGCATTACCTAAACTGCTCAAGCCTAACACCTGAGTTTTCCTTCTGTCCACTTTTATTTTTACTCTTCATGCTTAATCTACTAGCGAATCCTGTCATCTTTAGCTCCCTCCCCTATTCCAGCTGCTTATTATTTGTTACCATTGCAACCATCTACTGGTTATGAAACATAAAATTTCTAGCGTTTTAAAAAGATTTCCAGAACTTTTAGTTTAAGTGTATGACTCTTTGTAATTCCTTCACTAAATCAAGTAGCTAATACGGTAAGTAAATGAAGAAAAAGAATGTGTGATTTAATAAGCAAAGCTTGCTAAGATTTTTTTAAGCACCTAAAATACAAGGGAAAGAAATGTTATTTAATACCCCATGATACTTATTCCCTTGCAGGTATCCAGTATCAAGCAGAAAAGACATCTACCTGAAACAAAATTCTTTTTGTGGGAATTTACACTATTACCCATCTGGATCCTAGAGGGTAGTATGAAAATCTTATAGAAAGTCAATTATGTGACACTGTCCTTTTAAACCTGAAGAAGGAGGCTATTCATGCTAGTGGGGGACTGCTCTGGCATACAAAGGAAAAAGCCTTTAGGGGAGGAACAGAATATTTGGGGGCAGATGCTGGATTACTTTTTGGAGTCCTTCAAATGTAACTGCTTCAAGTACATTTGAGAGAGGTTATTTCATTATTGCTGCTGTAATAAGATAAGCAGAAGCTATTAAGAAGGGGGAAAAGACACCATCAAAGCGAGCAGAACTTTAAAAAATCTATGAGATTATTATGCAGTTTTAACCAATTACAGGTCTGCTTTCAGTTAAAAAGTGCCAGGGGTTTGTTAAAACCAACCACAGAAATGAATGAGAATGGAATTTTAATTGGAGACTGCCAGCCAGAGGCCAATGAAAAGACTGTTTGGAGAAAGCTGGTGGAGATCAGTGTTGAAGCCATTTTTGATTTACCTTCAGAGCTGCTACCATTCGCCCAGGGAAAGCGCCTCCTCTGTGGTAGGGAGAGCAAGCCCATACACCGTGTCCTCCTTCCTGTCCACCACTGCTCAGAGTTGAAAGAAATTAAGAACATTCAACCTATCTATTGGGACCAGAGCTGACTAAATAATTTTCAGGGTTCAGCACATCGTATTTATAGTGTCTATAATGTAACAGTGATTTAAATATAAATTTACTTTATACTTTTTCAACAGTGTGTGCATTGGTTTCTTATTTATTCTATCTTAAGATTATAAATATACTTTAAAATATTTTCGTCTAAGCTTTTCTTTTTCCCATCAGGAATTTACTTCTTTGTGTACAATGTGTGGAAGGGGTTCAATTTTATTTTTTTCCCCAATTTCTTATTTCTCAGCCACATTCATTGAATAGGCGGTCTATATTCTCTCCACTAATTTTAAATAGCATCTCCATCATATTAAGTTTTCATGTATACGTAAGTTAGAAATACACGATTAGACCTTTGTGAGTTTGTCTAAGCTATTATCTCTCTCTAGAGTATCTTTTCCTTGTTTACTTGCAAACATTTTACTCTTCCATTAAGTCCTCATTTAAATGTCACCTCCTTTTTGAGATGGCTCTCGCCTTTCCATTCCCTTCTCTGTGTTGATTACAACTTTATTGCAACAAGCACTGTGTGTCATAGGCATTTCTATGACCAAAGTTTTCACTGCATAGTTTTAGCATTCTTGAGGCTAAACACATTGTCCTGCTATTTTGTACTGTCAAACACCTTGTAGATATTTAATAAGCTAAACTAAATGAATAAATGAGTGAATGTTCAAATGACACTGAGTAAATCTGAGTTCTTCATATCTCTGGCCTATATTTACTTTGCTGTGTAGAGGTTTTAGTATCGTTATTATGAATGAAATATTTCATTCAAAAAATTGCTTCTTGTGTCTATGATTTGTAGTGCTATGATCTTACCTATCTTACCTATTGCATTCTTTATTTCTGTGTGTGTTGTTGTTGTTCTAGTAAGTGAAGTCTGGGGAGTAAATTAGCAACCTCAGGTGATCCTGCTTTATCCCCAAACTCCCAACGCTGCCAGGCTGAGGTAGAAGACCAGCTCAGCATTCTAAGCATGTGCATACAGCTGAAACCTAGAAAGCACACCCAACACTGTGAACGCACCCCATTTTATTTAATGAGGTCCCTTATAAAATGTAGAGACTCCACAAGTATTTATTCAACCTTTGCATAATAATAAACATCCCTTTCTTCCCATGCCTTCCTCTTGAGAGGAAATCAGGAGCACAACTGATTTCTGTACATTTTTTCCATCAAAGCCTACACATCCTATGAGCAGGCTAGGCATAAACATTTTCAACATGACCCTGAAGTTTCTGGTGTGATTGAAAGTACATTTAGGCTACCTACTGTTGATGCTGCTTCTACAGTAAACACAAATGATTAACAGTCCTTTCTAGCTATCAATTTTGCTATTGACAAAGCTCACAGTAATAAACTACCATCAATCCCAACAGCTAAAAATATGGGAAAAACAATCTACACAAGAAGGCACAGTCATCAAAATCTCACACTCAGCCAGTCATTTAGGCTTCAAAGCACACCTTAATCTGGAAGTGTGAAAGTGTGGATTTCTTATTGTTACCAGGAGAAAATCAGCAAATCATGCAGTTAGCTCTGCCTTGTTTAAAGGAGTCTTACTACAGCCGATTACATACTGTTTATGCACCGAGTTCAGCTGTGTCTCTGATACATCTGATTCATTTAAGGAAAGAACAACCACTTCCAAGATTTCAACCACATCATTCTTTGAAGTCATCCCTGACGCCCTGGGCTTTAGATCTTTCTTTTCCTTATCCCAGAAAATATCACTTCATTGTTGGCTTTTCATGGTGTTCAGCTGATATCATTTATAAAATTGGTCTTTTCCGTCCCTGCCTTGGTTAACCTATTAAACTCTTTAGGTTTCATGATTACCTTTTAAAACTCTTTTCTGACATTTTTTTTTTTAACACTCCTTGCTTCTACTCTTCTAAGCCTCCCTCCCAGCACATAAACAAAGATTGTCTACTTCCTTCACAATCTCCGCCTGCTGGGTCCAAATTTTCTCCTTCCCTTTTGTTTATTTCTCTGTTAAAAAAAAAATCTGTTTTATTTCAAATTAGTGTTTTAAGTACCAAGTTTACATTTAGAGGCATAACTCACTCACTCTTATCTACAACCTCTGCCAGACTCTTCCTCTCTTTAGAGTTCAGTTTCCTTGTCTGTAAAACGAGATGGTTAGAAGAGCTGTGTAAGTCGGTGTCGGCAGAAACATTGTTAGCCTATGAATCGTAGAAAAACCCGTCTTTTGGGTGCACCGCCATTGATTACGGTTATCTACCACAGACCAGGTGATCTTTGTCACCTGTAATGCCTTGAGCACTTCGGCTATCCGCACATTAAATGGAAAATTGGATCCTGACACGAAGCAGCAGCCGGTTTCGTATTGCAGCTGTCGTTGTCTCAGCACCTACATATACATGTGAAGCGGGCCTGGCTGGGAGAAGAGAACGCAGCAAATGCGCCAGAAGCAGCTAACAGTTGAACTGAAACAGGATAGTCACAGGCAAAGATGTAAGTTAAAAAGCCTTTATGACATCCCAGGAGACAAGCAAAGGAACTAGGCCAGCGTCAGGGCATCAGAAAGGGAATTGACAATCAATCAATCAATCAATCAATGAATAAATGAATGAATAAATGAATAAAATAAATAAATAAATAAATAGATAGATAGATAGATAGATAGATAGAAAGTTAGAACTCAGTCACCAGAAAAATACCCTTTTCATTAGTAAGGTATTTCCTCAGATTGCAAGTTCAGGGGCCAATGAGACAACGTAACACGCAAATCCAAAGTCTGCCAATAGAGTCAGCGTCGGGTGTAAAGGGGTGAAGCAGGAAAGGGAGTATGAGCCAAGAGTCTTCAGTCTTTTTTATCCCTCCCCAAAGAGCATAATGCTAAATGCAAAGGGCAGAAGTATATAGATTTTACTTTTAGCTAAGATATGTGTTAGACTACCTCTCACTAAATCCTTAATCATATGATGAGACTATTATGTCATTCAGGTAATAAATGAAATGCAAGTGTATTTCCTCCATTTTGTTTGGTAGACAACATATCAAGAGAGTGAAAGCAGCATGCTTTAGAAGAACAACCCTTTCTGAACAAGTAGAATTCTTAAAAGGAATTTCGAGCAGTGCCCTTGGCTCTGTCTCCTGTTCAACAGCGTTTGGACGGCACAGCCCAGGGCCTCCCGCTTCCAGCCTCCGCCTCCCTCCTGGTCCCATCCAGTCTCCACCTTCAGACCCACCTGCGGGCCCAGCCCGCACACGGTTCCCACCTTCAC
>NW_005353347.1:174013-193268 GCF_000412655.1 Myotis brandtii
CCTCCGCCCGGCCTGGGAGAGGAGCCAGGCCCTGGTTCTGCCCCGCAGGCCCTCGGCTCCGTGACTTCCTGCAGAACCACTTCCGGGCAGGAGGTGAAGCTCATCAAGAAGACGGGCGACACCTGACCCCCCTCCGCAGGCTGCGGGCCCCAGGCTGGGCTGGGCGAGCATCTCTCCGAAAGGCTCACCCTCCAGCACGACCAGGAGCCTGTGGAGCCAGAGGCCTTGGAGGGGCCCCTCTGCCTCCCCAGGGGTCTGGCTTTAACCTGAGTCTCTTCCCGAAACTACTAGCCATTCTTTTAACCGCCCTGAAGCCCTCTCCCATGCACTGGCCCAAATGAAACAATAAAGCTTCTTGCAGCAAAAAAATAATAAAAAAAGAAAGAATTTTGTATTTCCCCAAATAAAAATCGGCACAGATTATTTCTTTCAGAAGTTTGATTTATTAAAGTTTTTTTATTGTTCAATAAAATAAACTTTGAATTAAAGAATATGTGTGTACAAATCCATCTGGAAAATGGGTGATTGGATCGGACAACTTTAAAGCTAAACAAAATTATGTAACTTCTCTATACTAAGGAAACGTAGCTAACATTCCTAGACCCATTTTGCAAATGAAGGTATGGAGGTTTCCTGTGACTGAGTGAATTAAAACTGGTCACATAGAATAAGAAACAGCTCTAGAATTTAAACTCCTACCTTAACTTTAAGCTCTATGCTCCCAGCAGCTTTTATTCAGACTGCAGTGTGTTTAGAAAGATATTCTTGCCCAACTTTCAACTTGCATGTACTTAGTAAATCAGTCATGAGAATGAAACAGACGTAATGAATATTGACAGAATCACTGAATGACCATCCATCCCTTCTTTACATCTCTCCTCCCCAACCCTTACCTCGCATTTAGAAATGAAGACACTTTCCTTCCTCCCTCCCTCACTATTTCTCTCCCTTCCCTATGTTTTTCCTTCCTTCCTTCCTTCCTTCCTTCCTTCCTTCCTTCCTTCCTTCCTTTCTTCTTTCTCAGTTTGCTCTTGGGGTTTATATGGACAGTGGTGCTGTGTACACCAGAAAGAGGATTCACTCACTGACCCCTTACCTAAGTCATTCACTGTATATTAAATGAAACATCACTCCTTACAGTCCTGTGTGAGGCACATAACCGGGCTTCATAGAATGTGTGTGCTCATGGATATAAGTTTCTTTTGTTTTACGTCATTGGAAAAGGTTTCGAATGGTTGAGGTTTGGAGGAAATGACAAAAGCAGAATCTCAGTTCAAAGAATCCAAGAGTCCTGTATGAAGAAGAAACTGAACTGATTCTCATTGGGCTTTAAAATACAGTCAGGCCTCTAAACACACGTTTTCAAATATCAACGTGGAGAGACAGTGGCAAATGCCCAAGGCAATGTCATCTGGCGTGGTGTGTCCCGCTCCCCATCAAAGACGGCTTCCATTTGCCTCCCTCCGGCCTCCCCCCTTGCGTGGGGGAAATGCCTGCTGAGGGCAATCTGGTCTTGTCGGTGTACTTCATCCTTTGGTGCCCCCTTCACTCGGGGCTCACCCACGCTGGCAGGAGCTGCACTGACCAGGTTCTGCCTGAACGGGAGACATTCCTTTCATTCGTCAGCAGATAAGAAGTTTTGACAAGCCTCGCTGGGTGCAAAAGGGGAGGAACTCATACACAAAACACTGCCCTGTGACACTGAGGAGCACAAAGGGAAGGAGCCAGAGGCAAATGGAAGGAAGCTCGGAGGCAGCCAGGCCGACGGGGCGTCTGCTATCAGAATTAAATACGACGCAGTCCAGAGCCCCTCTCTCCAACTCTACCTGCTTCTTCTCAATGTCACTCTCGGCCGGCAGTCTGATACAAAACAGACCCCCCGAAGGATTCCAGTAACTCCTCAGGACCACCAGGGCAAAAAGACAAACATTCGGGGCTTGACACTTACCAGGGCAGCTTGCCAAGCTTATCACATGTGAAAAGAGCCGCTTGGAGAGAGGAATCTGGCTCATGTTCACGAGGCCGGGCGTTGGGCCTGAGAACCCAGGGCATTTTCCATCCAGGGCAGCCGGGAAGCGACGGGAATAGCACTTTTCTATGAACGGGTAGAAAGGGGGGTTATACGTGTTATGGAAAGAAAGGCTAGAGTTCTTGTATGGTCACTGCAGGGGGAATGGACAGAATTAGTCTACCTTCTTGCTTTGCAGTGGTTCTCAACCTTCCTAATGCCCAACCCTTAAATACAGTTCCTCATGTTGTGGTGACCCCCAACCATAAAATTATTTTCGTGGCTACTTCATCACTGTAATTTTGCTACTGTTATGAGTCGTAATGTAAATATCTGATATGCAGGATGTATTTTCATTGTTACAAACTGAGCATAATGAAAGCATAGTGATTAATCACAAAAACAATATGTAATTATATATGTGTTTTCCGCTGGTCTTAGGCGACGCCTGTGAAAGGGTCGTCCGACCCCCAAAGGGGTCGCGACCCACAGGTTGAGAACCGCTGCTCTACAGTCTGAATGCACATCTCACACATTCTTTACCTAAGTCTTTTCTGCAAACCTGGCTCTGAGGAATTCTGACACCCAACCCAACACTTTCAATGATGCGTTTCTTTCTTTCCTGTGAGCTTCACTGGGGATACTAAATAACACACGTTACTAACCTCCCAGAATGTGCTAACATGGATCTTCTCTATGATCCTCGTACATGCTCTATGAGACAGGTACTATTACTATCCCTGTTTTTTAGATGAGAAAATTAAGGCACAAAGAATACGGCCAAGGTCAGATGGCTAATGAGCGATAGAGCAGGGATGTACACCTGCTTCTCACTTGATAGTCACACTTTGTACTGTTGTTTTACAGGGACACCGACCTTATTTCTCAGGCTTCTCTGTTGGCTGAACCATCTTTTTGTCTCTAAGCCTTTCACCTCCCATGACTTCATTCTGTTGTCTTTTCTCTAGGTTTCCCTCTAATAAGGCTTATTTTCCCCCAAACGGCAACAATTCTAATATGTGTTGTTTCAGATTTAAATATAGGTTAGCTTGTACTAGTATATGTTACTAGCATATGCCCTACACCAGGTTATTATGATTTTTTTTCAGGAGAATTATCTATCTGTACTTCATTCTTTATACTTCTTTATAAATGCTATGAAGTTTCAAGTTTTGGGCCTATAGCAATAAACCCTTACGTCTCACATTGGAACGTCACCCATCAGACATGGCTTTTTACATTAGCGCAACACCCATGCAGTCCATCCCTTATGCAAATTTGTCAAGAAGCTTTGGGAGGCGTTAGATTTTACACCCTTGCTCCTCTCCTTAGGCGGTAGGCAGCCATCACTGTTACAATCATGGCAAAGTGGCAAAATCTCTGTGCTCTACCTCGATGGCAACAAGTTCCATTTCTTCTTCCAAACTGGAGAATGGTCCCCGTTCTGATGCATCGCACCTTACTTAGGAAAGTGGTTGCCCTGGCCAGTGTGGCTCAGTTGTTTGGCATCGTCCCATGCAGGGAAAGGTTACTGGTTAAAGGTAACTCGGTCACCTCCTTAAAGACCCTGTCTCAATTCTAAGTTACTGGGGCTTATGGCTTCAGCTTGTGGATTTGAGGAGGGAAAACAATTCAGTCCGTAACACTGACCTAAGTTGAAAGGTCAGGAAGTCCTGACTAAGAAGAACATTAACAAGGAGAGTAGCAGGGAAGACATTGGCAGCCACATATGTAGTTATTTAATTTTCACATATTTAACACAATGTGCCAGCTACTGGATATATAAGCCCGAATAAGATGAAAAGTTCTCTCCTACCCTTCGTATTGGCTAGGAGAGATGGAGAAGGGGTGGAATAATTAAAATATAATGTGGTTCATCTCAGGATGGGTTAAAAATAGGACATAGCTGGAGCATGGAGAACAGGAGCCTCTCACCCCGCAAAGGTCAAGAACAGCTTCCCCTGAGCAGATGTCATCCACCGTAGGTCTTACAAAACAAAAGTGTCTGGATAGTGAAGAAAAAAAATGAGAGTGGGGAGAAAATTCCAGGCAGATACAAGAGCATATTTCTTAGAGGTTAAACCTGTGAGTGAAAGATAGCATAGCAGTTTTATCCTTCATGAACTGAAGAGGAAAGATCTTTGTATTTTTGTAACAACAGAGAACTTCTTATGATTCACTGAAGTACTTTCCATGGCTCTTTTAAGCAATATTGGAAGTTGATCTCTCTAAATATCTTTGAATTAATCTCTCTCTCTCTCTCTCTCTCTCTCTGTCTGGTTTGTTCTTACCTATGAGAGAAGGTCATGGCATGCTTTCTTGATCATTATATCTCTAACTTTGGTGTGACCTTCTCTGTTATTGGGCTTCTTGGTGCAAAACCAATGTCAAAAATAAAATTAAAAAAAATTTTGTCCTGTTCCTTTTTAAGTTATTTCAGTAGATCTCTTTCCTCACTGCCTGAAGGTATTATCCAAGAAATTCTAAAATCACTCTTATGTAGGTGTTTAGCTTGAAGAATAGGCAATTTGTCCAATGACATTATTTAGAAAGGAGAGTAACTAAAAAATAATGTTCATGCTATTACAAATAAGCTGTGAACATTTGAAGATTGGGCATTTTATCATGTATAAATGATAGATAAAAGACTTAGAGAGGTCCCACAAAACACTCATGAAAATCCTCAGGTGGGGTCTTTTTCTTAGGAAAAACTTTGGTTCAATGATTCCAAATAATGCGTATATTATTCAGAGCAAAAATACATTTGAGTATTCATTCAACAGTGTCTGCTTAGTTGCAGATTTAAGACTAGATATCTTCATTTCTCATTGGCACTAAATAGCATTATATGAACCAGAGAGAAAAAAAATACCACATGCATCTTTCCAGCCATTAAGATTGAGAACATTTCACTTGAGGGTTTTCTGGATTATTAGATTGTTTTAGATTTCCATCTCTGAGGAGGAAATAGATTCTACATCATGGTAAGACAGCATTGAGTTAGATATAAAGAACTTTGTGTGTCAGACTGATTAAATACTGAAGCAAATTAGCAGGGAAGCTTATGGAATCGCCATCTGTGGAGGTATTTTAAAAATGGAATTGACAATTTTCTTCTTTGGATGATTTAGGAAATGCCCCTCCTGGCAAGGAGATGGACCAAATGGGCTCTTGAAACCCTTTTTTTTGGTTTTCTGCCCCTAAGAATCTTTCTCTACAGTTCTGGGAAGCATTTATTTCCAAAGGAGAATGTAGAACAGAATGCCTTTAGCTAAGGTGGTACGTGTGTGTGTGTGTGCGTGCGCATGTGTATTCGTGGACTTAGGTAGAAAAAAGAGCAGGGAACAGTGTGTTATTTGAAAAACAAAATTATCATTTTCTAACCAGTCACTGTTACTTATGCCAAATAAACAGGACTTTATCAGACTTTGTAGGAGCTTCCCACTTTCCTAACTACTCCCTCCCTGTCTTTTCTATGCTCACACTTCCAGTGTAGGCCTGATCTCCTGTCTCACTTTCCGTTCTTTTCCTCCCTCACACCTTCTCTTTCCCAAGGCAACTGTATGATGACTTGAGAAATCTGCCTCCACAGCTCTGAATGATTTTTCTGGGTTCCAGACCCACATTCCAACTTCCTGCCAATATATCTACCTGAGAAGATTGGTCAGCAAATTATACTTGATATGTCCTAGAACAGTGATGGCGAACCTTTTGAGCTCGCGGTCAGCAAATTAAACTTGATATGTCCTAGACTGAAGAGCTGATTGAAGAGAAAAGGGTGCTTTTATTTAATTTATTTTCAAATTTTTAACATTGATTTGAGAGGGAGGGGAGGAGGGACATAGATTTGTTGTTTCATTTATTTATGCCTTCATAGGTTGCTTCTTATGTATGTGCCCTGAACCCATAATGTTGGCATGTCAGGACAATGCTCTAACCAACTGAGCTACAGGACCAGGGCCTAAAAAGGGTACTTTTAGATCCTGAATCTCCACCCTCCCCTTCTACAGTTTCTCCTGTAGAAATTCTACCCACGCACCATCCCAGTAGTTCTTTCCCCCCATATTCACTATCTGGTCTCTTGTCTCTTCAGCCCCATTGTACAGTGACACTGCCCCAACTCATGATCAGTCATAGAAAATTGTGCCTGACCCCCTTCTCTGGCCCTACACTGTTCTCACAGCTTATAGCTCTGTGAGCTCATTTGCCTTCCTTAAGCTGCTCATTCCTTTTTACTTACAGTATTTCTTCTGCTTTGAATAACCTTCCAATCCTAACTACGGAATTCTACCTCTACAATGTGACTCATATTTCCAGTCTCAGCTCATCTTCTTAGAAAGTCTTACCCAGTCCTCCCCAATGTGCATTAATGGTCCCCCTGTCCAAGGCCCCACAGCGCATTCTTTATATGACCACAGAAAAGGCATATAGCATACGGGGTGTACCGCTTAGTATCTTGTCTACTTACGTTCCAGCTCTGAGACCCTGATGAATGACAACCTATAAGTGCCTCAGTTTCCCCAGCTCTAAAAATGGGAATAAAAATAATATTTTCCCTTAGAAGTAAGAATGAAAACACTCCGTTGGGTACTGGGAAGAATAAAGAGGTGACTGGTCCCTATAATGAAGGAGCCTATAGTCAAATGACTCTAATAATATTTGCAATAATATTCAAATAACTATAATAAGCTGTGACAGTATAACCATCATCCCCATCACCATCATGATCACAAACTGAACTTCCTTTAGTACTTATCCTGCTCAGCACTGTTCTATCTCAATGAATCATTTGGTACATATATACTAGTAGATATATAGAAAAAAAATGTCATAACAATTAGGCAAAAAAAAGGTAATTTGTATTTGTTGACCTTTTTTCCTATTAGGACAAGATAATTCCCTGTAGCACATTCTTAAACAGACTCCTGCCACATTTCATGAATGATTATTGTACAATGTGCAAGACAGAATTTCTAGGAATTTATTTTTCTACTTTTCCAATCATTTCAACACACACACACACACAAAGTAATTTTATTTTTAAAGAAATGCTGTTTTTGTTCAATAATTATGCCAAGTACTTATAGTTAGTTGTATCATTGTTTCTAAGTTTTTTCTAAGATGCTATATCATATTTACTCCTTTATTTTTCTAAGACATTAGTCCTAATTAGTCAAATCACAGTTATATTTAAATCTATTTGTATCTTCAAATTGTCTCCCATTTATTTAAAGTTCTGTGGCAAACTCTCAAAAACCTAAATATCAATTTATTTGGTGTATTGTGATAATAAAAACAATAAAAATGGTAGGAAGTAAAAAAAGAATACAACACAATGATGCCTTATATCAATTTACTATCTTATCATGTACAAAACACTTTTAAAAATATATATATTTTTATTTATTTTAGAGAGAGGAAGGGAGAGGGATAGAGAGATTGAAACATCAATGCGAGATAAACATGGATCAGCTGCCTCCTGCACACCCCTATTGGGGATGGAGCCCACAACACATGGGGGAATGGAACTGTTACCTCCTGGTTCCATTTCCTCTGCTCAACCACTGAGGCACACTGGCGGGGCCGACAAAACACTTTTTACATCAATTACAGTGCAATGACATGGAGATTGAGCTCTCAAACCAATATGCAAGATGAGTATTGTCTACTGTTAAATTACCCTCAAGAAATCTCTTAGGAAGTGTCCATTTGATATCAACATACCATTTCTTAATAAGTCCAAAAATTTCTTTTTTCCTTCATCATTGGAACAGATCGCTGGGGGTTTTTTGTTTTTATTGTTTTGTGTGTTTTTTTGGTTGAGCTCCAGATGAAGAAGTTGGCTTGAATTTAGAGACCATTTGCATGAAAAGCCAGTATCTTTAAACACTAGATTCACACTCCTGCACCACTGGGTGCTCACACTATGGGAGCCACAGGGAGAAGAGACCTGAGCAGAAACAGTCTCTCAAGTCCTTCTCATCCTCAGGCACATTCAATGGAGGGCTGGGTGAATGGCCCAAGTATTTCCTATTTCCTTCTCTGCCTCTCGTTGTGGCCAAATGCACGGGAGAACGATGAGCCAGCTCTGAGGGAGGAAAGTTTAACCTTTATTTTGCAGCTCTGCTAGTCCAGAGGAATTCCGGATCCAAAACCTGAATTGAACTTGTGGGGAAGCTCTGACCTGTATACCTCCTCCTGTGGTGGGCCCCTGAGGGTCCCCACAACCCCGCCCAAGTCATCTGTGGCGGGGCCCTGGGGTTAGGTTCTGCAGCTCTGCCCAAGTCAGTCAGAGTAGGGAAGTAAGAGTACAGTTTTAACCTGATACTGAACTAGGTCTCTGCTAGTCCAGAGGAATTCCGGATCCAAAATCTGAATTGAACTTGTGGGGAGGCTCTGACCTGTATACCTCCTCCTGTGGCGTGGCCCTGAGGGTCCCCACAGCCCCGCCCAAGTCATCTGTGGCGGGGCCCTGGGGTTAGGTTCTGCAGCTCTGCCCAAGTCAGTCAGAGTGGGGAAGTAAGAGTACAGTTTTAACCTGATACTGAACTAGGTTGCAACCCCCCCAGCCCCCCATTTCCCTTTTCATTATCTCTGTTTGTCTCTCTTTCTGCTTCTGATTCTTTTTCCTCTTTCTTTTAGTGAGGTCGAAGGGGATAGGCCTACAGCTGAATATATTTAAGTCCCCAAAGACTCATGACACTATTTTTTTTTACCACACTATCTTAACAACCAGATGAAGTAGCTAGGCATTATAATCTTATTTTACAAATGAAAATATACTCAACTTCAGAGTGGGGTTGCCAGATTTAGAAAATAAAAATATAGGATACCCAGTTAAACTTTAATTTCAGATTTTTTAAAAAAAGGAATAATTTTGTA
This sequence comes from Myotis brandtii, assembly GCF_000412655.1. Lineage (NCBI taxonomy): Eukaryota > Metazoa > Chordata > Mammalia > Chiroptera > Vespertilionidae > Myotis > Myotis brandtii. Next base: position 182,904 of record NW_005353347.1, read on the forward strand.
GGATAAATATGCCCTGTGTAATATTTGGGTCATTCTTGTACTAAAAATATTTTTTATTCATCTGAAATTCAAATTTAATTGGGAATCTGAGCTCCCGCATCTCTAACAAGCTCCCATGTGATGCTGATGCTGCCCTCTGAGGCCCGCCTAGCTCAGAGACAATACTCATCCTCAAGTCTTCTAGCTTCCAAACCCTTATATTAGATCATAATACTGATCATATTTTGAATGCATTCTCTTTGTATATACCTCAATAACTTGTCTAGATTGCATTTATCTTTGAAATGATTTTTAATTTGTTCTGAGGGGGGAAAGTTTAACCTTTATTTTGCAGCTCTGCTAATTCAGAGGAATTCCAGATTTCGAATGACTACAGAATAACTTAATGACAGAGTAACATATATGAATATATCTTCTTATTAAGGCAGACAATAAGTTAACACTCATATTTGAGCTGCGTTAGTCCATTCTTGACAAGGACTAAATGTCTCTTTGATTTATACTTTTAAAGATAAAACATACAGTGAATTTGATTGCAGGGAATGATGTGAAAGCCAGGAAAAACTGAATATAGTGGTGGATATAGTGAAATATTTTGCTGCTCAGATGACATGGAAGAATGTTCAAGCCAAAAAGAAAAAGAAAGGTCACATTCATGTGCCTAGAACATTGGGCTTGTTTCACCATGACATCATTAATAGCCAATGAGAAAGTTCTCCTGGTATTCAGCCTGCTGACCCCATTTCACAGTTATTGGTATCGGTAGCATTTTATTGCTGCTATATACTTTGCCAGCACCACGACCGATGGTTTCTGATTCAGAATATAAGTGATACTTTAACCAGAGGAGCAGAAGGTCATGTTATTTTTACTATGCCCAATTACCTGGCAGGCCATTACAGGTCTGGACTTTGACATTGTTTTCCAAGAATAACAGTCATCTAACGTTTACTTTGGCTAAAGGGGGTTTTGTGATCAGCCACCTATTTGAGGAAAACAAGGCATTCCTGTGGATGGAAGGTCTGAGGTCAATCATGACAGGTTTTAAGAAATGGGATAGTATGTTCTGTTGGCTACACTAGAAATTGTAAGAGATGAGAAAAATGGCAGAATAGACAAAGGTCTGAATATTACAGATCTTTTGATTACTTAAAACACCCCTAAAATGCTATCATCGGTGGGCAGGGTGGAAGGCTGTGACATTTGTGATATCTCATTGGACCAGCTTCAGCACTTTATCTGAAGTGTGGATGATTAAGGAAGCATCCCCAAAGGGTCATGTGGACAGAACAGCTGACATCAAAGCAGCTATTTAATCAGGAAGCAAACAGAGAATAGCCTCGTGTTTTCTGAGCTTATGCCCCAAAGGATGCACAACTGGGATCATGATCAGCTCTGTGAACCTAGAAAATTATCCTCTTTACGCCTCAGTTTCCTCATCTCTAAAATGGGAATAAATATCACTAAAAAAATAAAGTGCTTATCATGTGACAAAAACCAATAAAAGAAGCTATTGTTATTAATTTAAAGCTATTTTATTAAGAAGAATAAGACTTTGTTTGCTTGTTTGTCAACTCTTTTTTTCACCAATCATTTCATGAGTGTTTTGTGACACTGTCCCGGTTACTGAAGAATGAGACCTTCTAAGAGTAAGTTCTTTCCCTGGCACTTCTCCCACATCCTTTCAGTCCCATTTGCTACTCGCAAATCAAAATGTAGAAGCAGCCCAGATGGTGTGGCTCAGTGGTTGAGCATCGAACCATGGACCAAGGGGTCACTGGTTCGATTCCCGATTTCGGGCTCGATTCCCAATAGGGGACATGCAGGAGGCAGCCGATCCATGTTTCTCTCTCATCGATGTTTCTATTTCTCTATCCCTCTCCCTTCCTCCCTCCCTCTCTCTAAAAAAAAATCAATAAAAACACAGTTAAAAATGTAGATGCATACATAAGATTACAAAGTAAGTTATAGTATTAAATGTTATTCCTTATGCCCATAAATACATACTTCATTTACATTAATTAATATGTTCAACAACTATGTGGGATAAGTATCCTGTCTTCAAAATGACAGATGAGGAAACTGAGGCACATAGCGTTTTTATAGCATAGCCAGGTTAGTGGACAGTAGAGCTCGGGTGTGTACCTAAGTTTGCATGACTACAAAGTACATTTCCTTAACGACTACAGCCAGGGGATAATGGTTAACAGCACTAAATAGATTACTCAACACCCTGATGTGCAGAAAAAGGAAAGGCCATGCCTATTGTCATTTTTGTGATAACTGAAAGTTATCTTATCTTGTGTCCAGTATGAAAAGTCAAAGTCAATTCTTATATCAGAGTGCCATTTTACCAATTCCCTGATTCCTTCCCACAAGTATGCATTCATTAACATTTATGTAACTAGTAGCTCTCATTGCCGATGTGATCAAAATCAAATGGCTAATGAACTAAGCCACCCTTGCTAAAAATAATTTTTGCAAAGAGCACATGGCAATTCTAATGAGCTATTTTATAGCAAATGTACTTACAAAGAGCATGAAGGAAATAAAGAGACAGAGTTCTTGAAGCCAAATTAAAAATAAGCATAAAAAAGGCCAATCTGGAGCCTTCATATTACATTTTAATCCTACAGTATTTTTTTTTACCAAAGACAGCAGAACAATTTATCAATGAATAGCTATTCTTAAACATTCACAGTGCAATTAGGCTTAAACTTTTCTAATGGGAAACTGCGTCACAAGAGGACTAACAATTTCTCTAATCTTCAAAATATGATGTTAATTCAATAAAAATAGATTTGGTCTAAGATGGCAGAGTAAAAGGAAGCTGCATTCAAGTCCTCCAGGACAACATCAAAATTACAAATAAATTATAGAACAAGAAACCTGGATAGCCATCTGAGGACTGGCTGAACAGAAGTCTTATAACTAAGGATATACAGAAGAAGCAATGTGAAGACTGATAGGAGGAGCAGAGACTAAAAATGAGCTGGCCCTGCCCTGGCCAGTGTGGCTCTGTTGGTGGGGCATCATCCTATGCACTGAAAGGTTGCTGGTTCAATTCCCAGTCAGGGCACATGCATGGGTTGCACATTCGATTCCCTGTAGGAGGCATTCAGGAGGCAGCCAATCAATGTTCCACTCACATTGATGTTTCTCTCTCCCTCTCCCTTCCTCTTTCTCTAAAAATCAATTTTAAAAAATCTTAAAAAACAACAACAAAAATGAGCTGGCCCTGCACCCACTTGTAGTGATTGAGTTTCCAGAGGCATATCTCAGCTGCAGAGGTCCCCCCTGAGGAGCAATGGGTTTCAACACCACACAGGCCGGCCCTGCGGGGATCAGGCAGAATCCGGCAGTCCGACATCCCCCGAGGGGTCTTGGATTGCGAGAGGGTGCAGTCCAGACTAAGAGACCCCAACCGGTGCATGAATCCGTGCACTGGGCCTCTGGTATAACATAAACACACATTGCTAACAATAAGCCATAATTTATTTTATTTAAGGAACATGGTCAAAAGAATGTCAACTCCTACCCTGTTGCAAAAATACTTAGTATTGATGTCAACACCTTTGTAAAGAGAAGTAAGAATTTAAGACAAATTTCAACTAATTGTTGCTTACTATAATTTTTTAATGGAGATATTAACATGTTGAAGTATTTAAATTTTATTTTCTCCCCCCCCCAAAAAAGAAAATATTTAAAGAAAACATGTTAGCATCCTTCTTTAAAAAGAATAAGAAGAAGCGAAGAGAATAACATAATCAAATACATTAATTATTGTTTTGAAAAACACAGTGCAACTTAAGCATATAGTTTCTCAGAGTTGGAGAGCAGTCTATTTCACTGTATGTTTTCAGGCTTCCTGACATACCAAGAGAATATGAATGCCCAAGCAGAATTACAAAAATTGTGGTATATTGTGCCCTGGCATTGTTGCTCAGTGGTTACAGTGTGGGCCCACACAGGATAGAGTCTCAGGTTTGATTCCCAGTCAAGAGCATGTCCTTGAGTTGCAGGTTCCATCCCTGGTCCCAGTCAGGGCACATTCGGAAGGCAACCAATCCATGTGTCTCTCTCACATTGATGTTTCCCTCTCCCTTTCTCTCTCTCTCTCTCTCTCCCTCCTCCTCCCTTTCCTCCTTCTCCTTCTCTTTCTCCCTCCCTTTCACTCGCTCTCTAAAAAAAAAAAAAAAAAATTCAATGGAAAAAATAGCCTCAGGTGAGAATTAACAACAAAATAATTGTAGTATATTTTAGGTGTTAGTATGTAGCCAAATAATAATTTAAGAAAAACAAAAATTAGTGATTCTGTGTATATATTCCATTAGCACCCTTCATGACCAGGGTAAATGATTCTTCTGCTTTCTACCAACCATCTGTACATTATTTTCATAACATAGCAGCCAGGTTTGAATCTGGACTAAGTATTGGGTAGCTGCAAATATGCTCCTTAGCATGGAAAACAACGTTACTGCACAAAGTCTTATCCACAAGAATTGCCTGGGTTCAGTAGAGAAATTCAGTGTATGTGAGTAGCATCCTAGATGTGCCTCTATTTTTATCAGACTCTGCAGGGATGAATAAATTCCTCTTATTTCAAAAACTGAGCCTTGAGTCATATATATTCTAAATCTAAAGCAAAGAACAATCTAAGGCAGCCTACACATTTGCCTTCCATAGACAAATGAAACAACTTTCACCTGGCCTTTTAATGATGTTATCCCAAATGAATACTCTTTGAAAAAGTTTAATTTATTTATATATTTTTTTCCCTCCGTGGGGTTACTCCTGTAAATTGGCACATGACGAGAAAGAACCATGCCAAGAAATACTTTAAATATTTTAATGGCCCGCCCGCATTTTTGCAGGATGTTTTCTGTGTGTGGCGATCCACAAATATTAGCATTTCATGACAATGCAGTTTCATCAAGGTACGTCTCAATCCATGGGAGACGAGTCCCACACAACAGACGGAGAATTTGGCGCAGCCCCGCGCACGCTGTGTGTGTTACTTACTGGTTATATTGCAGTGGTCACACTGAGTCCCGTATGGCGCCATATTAACAAAAGGCATGCAAGCACCTTCTGTTGAAACATCTGTGGCAGGCAAATTTCAGGCATTTTTCCAGATAATTTTTGTGTGCTGGACCAAATTTTCATTAGGACGACAAAACCTGGCAAGCAGTGTTGTTGTGTATGATTTTTTAATAAACTGGGACATGCCTTTGTTAAAGGAGTGAGGAAAAGGGGTCTTCGGAGACTCTCTTCTATTATAAAAAGTTCACAGAACATATGACAGATCACAAAATAACATCTCCCAACTTTTTTTTTTTTTTCGCTGCAAATTTCCAAGCTTTCCTAGACATAGTATAAAGAAATTCACAGTTTTGGATGCAAAAGCAAAAATGCAGATTTTCATATCTTGGCGTGAGTGATTCCAATGGTGGCTTTTCTTAAACATGTGTGTATTAAGAATGCACACAGCCAAAGGAGATATTTCTTATGTATTTAATTTTTGGTGCTTGCTGCAAAAATAAAATGTCTGCAAAAGTTTTTACTGGCTTTAAGATACATCATATCTCAGAGTTAGAAAAAAAAATAGAGCTTGGGCACATGCGTATTTGTGCTCAGAAACAATGTGAACTTGCCCTGACCAGTGTGACTCAGTGGTTAGAGCGTCAGCCTTCGTACCTCCTGGGGGGGGGGGAGGTGGTGGGAGGTGGCGAGGGGTGCAGGCTGACGCAACACAATCAATGTGTCTCTCTCACATGATGTTTCTCTCTTCCTCTCTCCCTTTCTCCCTTCCACTGTCTCTGAAAAAGCAATGGGAAATATATCCTCAAGTGAGATTATCAAAACAAACGAACAACACAATGTGAATTTAACTACCATTGTTTATTTTCTTCACTAAACTCAAAATGGGTGTTTCCATTTCTTTCCTCACTGCCAATAACCACTCCACTATAGTAAGGGAGACTAGAAAAAAATGTCCTTTTGTAATTCTATTATTCCTGGTGTCCTTGCCGCATGTAATGTCAAACAAATATGCTAGGCAGTGAATATGTGCATGATCATTGTGTAAGTAGGCATGTTATCATTCTATTTCATGATGATGTTCTTTGTAAAGGCTTTTTGTCTTTCTAAATATGTTATGACATATATTTTCCAATTTAAGTTATAACGTGTATTGTACCACTAGAGCTGTATAAACACTCCAGATCAGTGATGGCGAACCTATGACACGCGTGTCAGAGGTGACACGCGAACTCATTTTTTGGGTTGATTTTTCTTTGTTAAATGACATTTAAATATATAAAATAAATATCAAAAATATAAGTCTTTGTTTTACTATGGTTGCAAATATCAAAAAATTTCTATATGTGACACGGCACCAGAGTTAAGTTAGGGTTTTTCAAAATGCTGACACGCCGAGCTCAAAAGTTTCGCCATCACTGGACTAGATCAAGGAGAATGAGTAGACTACCTATGACATACCGCAATGTTTCCCACCTATGCATATATGTATGATGGGAAGACGACCAAACAGATTAATGTTGCTGCACATTATACAACTTCACCGCAGCAGTAAACAGAAGCCATTGAAATTAACATCTGACTTACTGCTCACGTTGACCAGACTATGACATTTTATACTGACAGCATTATAGGCTGAGATGATACAGTCTGAACTCGATGAGATGAAGGGTCTAGTACTAGCAGAAAGTAGGCTGCATAGCTGAACCTTGTATGAACTAGGAAATACTCATGTGGCAGTCTGCTTGGAAATGGTACAACGTTTGCATAACTCATTGATTATGCATAAAACCCGGAATCCCAAGGCAGGCGGTAATCTGTAAAGTTCCCGTGGGGCTTGATAGGCATGCAAGATGCATCGCCCATGCTCCTTAGTGAATTGCAACATGTTTATGTAAGAGGGACTATGAACCTGCTATTGTACGAAAAGACTAAGGCATATTTCTTCAGTAGGAATTGGAAGAGTATAGAAAGAATGGGCATAAGAAGAAAAAAAATAAAAGTAGGGAAGGGCCTAGTACACCATCTAATTTATTTAGGCCACTAAACAAAACTAAGCTCCTGTGAAAAAGTAGATTTTTGGACTTACTTGTCTTCACATTGTGTAGTTGTTAAAATTATTGGACATATCAACCATTTAGTATTTTAGTTCACCTATTAAAAAAAGAGCATGCCAATAATGAAAGCAAGAAGGAGGATGTTCCTTTGCTTTCATTATTTTCTCTTTTTCTGGAGCAGGGAAGGTGTTAACTCTGAAACAAGAAGACAATTATATTTATTCTTTGTTTAAAATAATTCTGTGAATGTGTTTTCAATTACAGTTGACATTCAGTATTATACTAGTTTCAGGTGTACCACACAGTGGCTAGGCATTTATATAACTTACGAAGTGGGTAGGCATTTATATAACTCTCAATAAATCTAGTAGCCACCTGGCACCATACGTAGGCATATTACTGACTGTATTCCCTGGGCTGTATTTTACATCCCTGTGACTATTTTTTTGCCAACTTGTACTTCTTAATCCTTTCACATTTTCACCCAGTCCCCCAACATTCCTCCCACTAATCTGGCAACCATCAGTTTGTTCTCTGCGTCTGTGGGTCTGTTTTGTTTCTGTATTTTGGACCTTAGATTTTGCATATAACTGAAATCATATGCCATTTGCCTTTCTCTGTCTGACCTACTTAATTTAGCAAAATACCCTCTAGGTCGATCCTTGTTTTCACAAATGTTAGAATTTCATTCTTTTTTCAGCTGGATAATATTCCATTATGTATATAGGTAACCCTTCTTTTTAATGGAGCTTTCATATTTTGACTATTGTAAATAATGCTACAATGCACGCTGAAATCATATGCCATTTGCCTTTCTCTGTCTGACCTACTTAATTTAGCAAAATACCCTCTAGGTCGATCCTTGTTTTCACAAATGTTAGAATTTCATTCTTTTTTCAGCTGGATAATATTCCATTATGTATATAGGTAACCCTTCTTTTTAATGGAGCTTTCATATTTTGACTATTGTAAATAATGCTACAATGCACATAGGGGTGCATCTATCTTTTCAAATTAGTATTTTGGATTTCTTCAGATAAACACCCAGAAATGGAATTTCTGTAAGTTTAAAACTTATTAGCATTATAATATGATTTACAGGGTTTCGCAATAAATAAATTAGGCTATGTGTTTCATTTGCTCCCCTCACCCTTTACTAAGCACTTGTTCTCTGCAAAGCCTTTTCCATTTTAAATTGGTTATCCAATGTTAGTAATCAAACACACTATACCACTGAGGTTGGAGACAAACCTATGTGAGGGGTTTTAGATCCACGGACTAGTACATCAGACTTTCTTCTTTGACCTAAGAAAAACCTATTTCTATTCTATCATCAGATCAATGGTGGGCATGATATGAGAACGTGGGGCTGGCGGGCAGATGTTGCATGAAATAACATGATGTGTGTGAGAGAAAGTTTTGCTTAGTCTTCACTTGGAGAGAACCACTCTCCCTCCTCCCTCCAGGCTTGTTCTTCACCCATCCCCTCAGCCCCAAAGCCTCTCTTTCCTCCTTTTTCTGTCTCATTTCTAGTTGTGTAAGCTGGCTAGGGCTGCCATAACAAAATACCATATACTGGGTGGCTTAAGCAACATAGATTTATTTTTTTCACAGTTCTGGAGGCTGGAAGTCCAAGATCAGGTACTTTCAGGGTTGGTTTCTGGTGCGAGCTCTCTTCCTGGCTTACAGGCAGCCACCTTCTTGCTGTGTCCTCACATGGCCTTTTCTCTGTGCATGTGCCGATAGAGAAATCTCTGGTGTGCTTTCCTTAACTTATAAGAATACCAGTCCTGTCATATTAGAGGCCTGCCCTATGACTAGATTGAAGGCCCTCTGTCCAAATAGTAGTATTGGGAGTTAGGGCTTCAATATGAGTTGGGGGATACAATTCAGTTTATACTACCAGTCATCAACCAGGTCATAGCTAACATTTTCTTTCCACCTGAGAGCTCTACCCATCCTAAAGTCTAGTTTCAAGTTAAGCCAGCGTCCAGCGCCATTTGCCATGTCATATTAACAAGCTTTTTGCCTCTTTTCAGTTTCTTGGGATTGGTCATGATTGAGATCATATCAGTGTCCAACAAGCCTTGGTGAACGGATAGAGCTTTGCCTAGATCAGGTACATTATATGGATAGCTGAGGAAACTTCTGTGCAGTGGCAACATGTAGAGCAGTGGTTTTCTCCTCCAGAAGAAATTAATGTCTGGAGCAATTTTGGTTGACACGAGCATCTAGGGGATAGAGATCAGAAATTCTATGGATCTTCCCACAATGCACAGGACAGCCCCCGATGACAAATAATTATCTGCTCCCAAACGTCAGTACTGCCAAGCTTAGAAGCCCTGACGGAGAGGTTAAGAAAAAGGGTTTTTGATTAAAATAGTCAACTAGATAATTCCTAAACCTGTAACCAAAGTTAAATTTGCTCACCTATAAAATGAGGATAAAAATACACAATTCTTAGTACTGTTATAAGAATTAAGAGAGATCGTATGTTGAAATACTTATTGTTAGTTTAGCATAAACCAGGTGTTAGATGAACTCTAAAGTGCTTAGTGCAGTGACACTCAGGAAGCATCAAATAAATAAATTTTGAGACATTTCTAAATAAAGAAATGCACTGCTGCAAATGTATAGTGTCCACACTGGATTATGGATGTGTGTGTGTTATGTGAGAGTGTGTGTGTGTGTGGGGGGGGTGCGGAGGAGGTTAATGAGTGTGTTAAACTGGGAAATTATTTCTCATTGCCCCGTCATCCTGAAAAAAATGAACCTGTCTGATGATATGTGGAAAAGGGGAACTCAAATCACCAGGCAAGAAAATCCCAGTCAAATCCCACCCACATCTCTCGAGAGGTCAGTGGGGACCAGGGAGAAACATTGAGAGGACCAGAAGGCTCAGGGGACACATTAAAACAAGGCGAAGACAGAGGCGGCTAAGAGAAAAGGGGCAGAGATGGAGGAACCCGAGTGAAAGTGGGGGGTCCTAGGAAGTCTGCCAGGAAGCAAGGCCAATGTGGGGAGACTAGAGGAGTCTGGGTTGGAATGCTCAAACCAGTTTTTATCTTGGCTACAGCTTGATAGAAGCATCCAAACTTCTTAACTAAAAACAACAACAACAAAAAACACACGTAGTTTCCTTTTATGAAAATACTTGGAACACAATAGGTTTTCAGTCCAAGCTCTACTGTAGTTATTCTGAGCTGCCAAAAGTTTTTCTCTACATCAGGGAACTGCCTCCCCCTGCCCCCCCTTCCCCCCATTCTCC
>NW_005353347.1:193389-200137 GCF_000412655.1 Myotis brandtii
CTTCTCCCCTAAGGTAGCAGCCCACCTCTGGGGCTGAGGGACAGAGAAAGTTATTGTTCCCACCTGGGTGATGACTGGACGCTAGCTCTGTGGGGGGACAGCGGTCTTTTTGGCATCTGCAGGTCTGTGTGTATCAAGTTATATTCAGCATGAATCCCTGAGGAACTTTTAATTGTTTTTAAAATCCCAAACATAAAAACATTAGAAATTCCTGAAAAATCACCGGGGCTGGGGAATTGAGCCTAACTAATACTGAGATTATTGAAAAGCTGGGAAGCTTTTGATGTTAATTTTTTTAATCAGTATATCACACTGCGATGTGCTTTGTAAGAGGCATCATATGTCCGTGTACAAAGGAATTGTTTTCTCAGAGTCTTTTCTTTTCTTTTTTTATAGCTCAAATCTATTTCTGACCCCCTTTAACTGACAGCTCTCCCAGAAATGGGGGCCTTGAGAAGAAACAGGGCACAATTGCAAACCCACCAGGGTCACCCTGTGCCTGAATTTCCCCCAACTCATTTCAAGCTGAACACACATTTCAAAAAAGGGTGGGGGGTGAGGGGTGAACCATCCATTTACATTTCAGAGACAATTAGCCCCCTGTCTATTTTTCACTTCTGGATTTCATAGCCTTGGCTTTCCTGATAATTTACTTTTTGAAATTCTCAAGCCCCTTCAGCTGGCCCGGAGTGAGCTCGCATTTCCATGTGTGGCTGCTTGGAGCGGCCACGGTCAGCTGGACGAAGTATACATCAGCCTCTGGCACCACATATCTGCAATATCATGGACGGTCAAGGAGGCGCCTCTTAGAAAAATACACAGTGCGACCCAACGGAGGGGCTGCTCTTTCTCAAAAGCCGGGCGTAATGCATTCCTTCTGTTTAGGCTCACTTTCCAGCCTTTCACATTCTTGGTGAATAAGAGTTATAAAACAACCCCGATGCAGGCCAATTATTTTTACTTTGAAGGCCATTAATCAAGATTGACTCTGAAAATGAAGACAGCTAAGCAAAATTTCATATGTGACCAGAGTGAGATTAAAATAAAACCAGATGGGATGGACTGAGACACGAAGCAATTTTTATTTTTTTTTAAATTTTTGGACTCGTGTAATAAATGTCTTTTACAAATTACAGCACTCTTATTTGCTTACAGTAAATCAAATCAGGCCATAAGGTACAAGTGGTCTCACTGATGAGATGTCAAAAATAGAACCTGCCTTGTTCTCCGAGAGTAATTCCTCAAATCTAAACCAGGGGCGAGGGCTCGCAGTCCATAAACCACGTATCTGTGCGCAGGCAGAACCTGGCCTGATGAATGGGTTTCTCCTGGCCTCTGAGCAAACTGCACACTGAATTCACAGAAATCTCACAACGAAATGATTCGTTTTGAATCAAGTTGTCAAGGAGCCTGGTGGTCCAGACATTAAGAAAAGGTGGGGCAAAGACCTAGTAGATTTCCAGATTCTCGGTCATGAACATGAGTAGGGAAACAACAGACTCCTTAGAGACTTTCCCGTGGTTTCCTTTAGGATCCTCGGGACCTAATCTTGCTGCAGACTTATTACTGTTGCCACAGGAATACACGTTTCGAGACACACGTTTTAGGAACAAGAATAGTAAGGTGTGTGTTTAAAAAATAAAATGAACTTCCCTCCTGAACTCTGGGGGGCCTTTTTGTTTTTTCCAACTTTGCATGGACAGCAAGTGTCTAACTCCCTTACTTCATAAAGCAGTGCTATCTTCCCTCCATGAGAAAATGACTGAAAATAACCAGTTAGCTCAGCATCTCTATTGAAACACATGCCATAATCCCAAAGAATGTTCCCCGTTTACCACGGTCAGGTTCAAATGTCTGCTTAGGAAACAAGACTGAACTTTCTCTTCGTAAAACTCAAACAACCATTTTCACAACGTATTTAGAAAGGACATAGGCTTTTTTTTGTTTTGTCTTCTGAGACATTTTTTTTTTATTGTTGATCAGAAATAGCTTATAAACACATTCAAGCCTAACTGGTTCTTTTTTGTTCCAGGAACAAGCCAAGTGCATTTCTGTCCTGCGGCCATTCTGCTGGCTATCTCCTATATCGAGAACATTAAAAAAATATTTTGCCAATATTTCGCAGAGCTGTTTGCTTCTTGACACTCAAATCTCTGTTTAAATGTCCCTGCTTTAACACTCTGCCTGAATTCCCCCTGGTCGTTGTCTGTTATATCACTTTATTTTGGCTATCTGCCCTTTTTCTTTGTGGATGCATTTATTTATTTGGCCACTATCTTTCAACAATAGAATGTAAGCGCCATTTTGGCCAAGGCCTTGTCTCTCTCACTTAGCGCTGTATTTCCAGCATTAGATCTGTGCTTGGCCTTTAACAGGAATAAAATAAGTTGGTTGAATAAAGGAAGGAATGAGAAATGAAAAGGAAAAAAAAAAGGATATTAAGTCAACACACACACACAAAAGGAAAAGTAGAAATGAAATGGATGGCGATGAGATATAAGGAACTAATATTTCCTTGGGAGCCCAACTTTGAAGCTGTGTGCCTCCTTCGTGGCTCCCCCCTTTTTAAGGGAAGAACTTGTTTTTAAAGAGACCAAGTTACACTGAACATAATCAGTAACTCCACAGGAATGCCTGTATAAATCCTTCCCCTCTGACATTCCCACCTCTATCCACAGGACTTTTTTTCCCTCAGTTCTCCGTGTATTCCTGGCTGGACCACCTTGTTCTGATCTTGTCTTTTCCCAGTCCCTTCAGGGGACAGGTAGCAATTAATCTTAGTTTGCATGATGTCACCTTCCAGTTCGAAACACTCTTCAAGTGGCTTTCATTACTAAGAGTAAAGGTCGAACATTTCAGTTTAGCACACAAGACCAAGGAGCTGCACCGAGACAGGCTTCCCCGTGTTAACTCCCATTGCTCCCAACAGAAATCCATTCCTTAGTTCGGCCTCCTGAGCCACTTGAACTCACATCCTTCCCTCCCAATCCTAGTCATGCAACTCCTGCTTAAGAAGATTAAAATCTTCTCTTTCTCTTCTATGCAGCTCGTGACCAGTGATCATGGTCCACACAGAATCCTAAAGAATCTTCTTTACATCCTAAAATGCTTATCACCATTAGTATTTACTATATCTTTACCCATTACTTTTAAATGATTATAATTTTCTCATGTACACATCTTGGTTTTCTTGTCAGCTGAAAGTGTGTTTTACTTTACTTTTTTCCTACTTTCAGCTGGGACAGTGACCATATTATTGGAAATCATAGAGACTGAGTTTCCTCATCTGGAAAAGGTAGGTAATAATAGTAGTTTTGTAGATTTTCTTTAAAAGTTAAATAATGTAATAAGTTTAGCATGGTGTTTGGCTTGAGAGTGTTATTATCTTAGTTTCTTGCAGAGGCAGCTTAGCAAATTAACTAATTTGACTTGTAGAAACCACATAAAACACAGCTGATCATGGCATGGATTTATTTAAACTGCAAGTACACCTCTCCAAAACATGCATGTAGTAAACACTAATAAGTGAATCTCTTTTAATAAGGAATAACTTTTGATTTCTAATATCACCACTATATTGATTGACCTGATCCGGTGATTGTTAGCCTATTTTAGAGACAAAACCCTACTGAAAATCACATTAAAGCTCTTGACTCTTTTTTCCCCCTCTTGACTTTTTCCATAGAAAAAGACATGTTCATAAAAACATATAATTGCAAATGATTTTATGGTCCCTCATAGACTATGCATGAACTTCTGGGGTCTATTGACTCCCTAGCAAGCCATGAAATCCAATATCACTCTTCCCATTTCTGGCTCTTTAAAAATGCAGCATTGATAACCAAACACCTATCTGCAGCAGAACATATAAACTCACCTTGTATTTTTGTGAAGACAAAATTAAATGAGCTAAAAGAAAACTAAAATAATGAAGAAATAATAAATGTTTCTCTTAACACTTTTTGCAACAAGTGCACTATGATGCTCTAATATTGGCTTTAAAAAACATGGACCACTCACTATGGGCTTGGTTTTTTTGTTATTGTTTTTTACATATGAAATAGAAAACTGCAAAACCGAAGGACAGCCCAGCCCAAGTTTAACTTCAAATTTAAAATTTTAGTTCTCATAAACTTTTTTCCTTCCTTCTTTCCTTCCTTCCTTCCTTCCTTCCTTCCTTCCTTCCTTCCTTCCTTCCTTCCTTCCTTCCTTCCTTCCTTCCTTCCTTCCTTCCTTCCTTCCTTCCTTCCTTCCTTCCTTCCTTCCTTCCTTCCTTCCTTCCTTCCTTCCTTCCTTCCTTCCTTCCTTCCTTCCTTCCTTCCTTCCTTCCTTCCTTCCTTCCTTCCTTCCTTCCTTCCTTCCTTCCTTCCTTCCTTCCTTCCTTCCTTCCTTCCTTCCTTCCTTCCTTCCTTCCTTCCTTCCTTCCTTCCTTCCTTCCTTCCTTCCTTCCTTCCTTCCTTCCTTCCTTCCTTCCTTCCTTCCTTCCTTCCTTCCTTCCTTCCTTCCTTCCTTCCTTCCTTCCTTCCTTCCTTCCTTCCTTCCTTCCTTCCTTCCTTCCTTCCTTCCTTCCTTCCTTCCTTCCTTCCTTCCTTCCTTCCTTCCTTCCTTCCTTCCTTCCTTCCTTCCTTCCTTCCTTCCTTCCTTCCTTCCTTCCTTCCTTCCTTCCTTCCTTCCTTCCTTCCTTCCTTCCTTCCTTCCTTCCTTCCTTCCTTCCTTCCTTCCTTCCTTCCTTCCTTCCTTCCTTCCTTCCTTCCTTCCTTCCTTCCTTCCTTCCTTCCTTCCTTCCTTCCTTCCTTCCTTCCTTCCTTCCTTCCTTCCTTCCTTCCTTCCTTCCTTCCTTCCTTCCTTCCTTCCTTCCTTCCTTCCTTCCTTCCTTCCTTCCTTCCTTCCTTCCTTCCTTCCTTCCTTCCTTCCTTCCTTCCTTCCTTCCTTCCTTCCTTCCTTCCTTCCTTCCTTCCTTCCTTCCTTCCTTCCTTCCTTCCTTCCTTCCTTCCTTCCTTCCTTCCTTCCTTCCTTCCTTCCTTCCTTCTTTCCTTTCTTCCTTTTTTTAAGTCTTTTCTTCCTTCCTTGAAGTAATTGAATGCTCATTCAGTGCTATGATGTTTGCTAAAAACTGGGCAGTCAATAATGAGCAACACAGTTTTTACCTTAACAGATTTTATAGTCTCTTGGAAAACACAATATTATTAAATACTCATATAAAAAATATGTACTCCCAATATAATATGTGCCAAAAAGACAGTCATCAGAAACTATATGTATATAACTCTTATCTGTATATATATATATACCAGAAGGAGATAATTTTGGCTAGACATCAAAGAAAACCTTTTGGAGAAAGACACATTTTAATGGGGATTTGAAGATTGAGTAGGAGTCAACTAGATCAAGTGTGTAGGGTGGGGGGCTGGGTGGTGTTATAGGGAGTCACCAAAGCAGGAAGGAATATTTCAGAAATTCAGAAAACAGCAGTATTGCTGGAAGGTGGGAGACTTATGAGAGGCATCGTAAGCCATGTATTTCTGTTAGAAATACTTTTGATTTCAAGTAATAGAAGATCCTATTAATAGTGGTTTTTTAAAAAAATGTGGGTCCAGTAACCAAAATTTTATGGATAGGCAATTCCTGGCATTGTTTTATCCATTGCTTCCTCTGAAGACCCAGATTTATTCTGATTTGCCTCTGTCCATGATGAGTGGATTGCCATCTCATGGTCAAGATGACAGCTAAGCTCCAAGAACCACAGGCAGAAAGAAGTGAAGGAAATGTGGTAGCACTTGCTATATCTGTCGGTCTCATAAAAAAGCAAAAGTCTTCTCAGTTGTCTCAGCAGATTCCCAATTATACCTCACTGGTCAGAAATCTGTTCCATGACCCCAAAAGCTGAAAGCGCAAAAAAAAAAAAAAAGTATATAGCTTTGCCAGATCTAGGGAGGAGGTGGGTAAGGGAGGACTCAGATAGAGACTGGTATTTAGCTGGTATGGGGCAGGCAAACATAATGCCTGCCACTCATGTAAAAGGCATTATTCCTTATGGTAAGGAAACAGAAGGAGTGAAGCCATCAAGGATTCTAATTTAAAAACATATAATCACTTAAAAACCTGTATCTCTCTGCTGACACGGGGCAAATTGATTGGAGGAGGCAAGAGATGATGTGAGGTGATAGAAAGTTATTGATCAAGGTGAGAGATGATTAAATTTGAGCTGAGGTGGTGGTGGAGAGGGAAGAGGTAGGCGGTTTAGGGTGGCTCTGATTATTCAGAGACTCTTTGTGTGTAGCAAATTCAATTATATATGTGAACTTCCTTTAAAACTATAATTTTTATACTAAATTAGTACATGTTAAAGTCAGAATTTGACTAACTTGTTATTAACATGCATGTAGTCTTTGAACTTAAAATTCTTCTCCATTAATGAAACTCTTGGAGATACACAACTGGTTGATTCATTTGGCAAGATAAAATTACTTTCTGATCATTTGTCCTCACAGGAGTCAAAGCTACACTTCTATTCAGTGATGCAGAAAAGCCAAAAAACATCTCCAGGCCAACTGTATTTGCTTCTGCCAGCTTCATAAAATAATTGTGCTTTGCTATTTACATCAAGGAAAACCCAAATACAGTAGATAAGGGATATCCTTAATGACATCAGGAAAATCTTCAGTTTCCTTTAAGTAAGGCAAATAATTCTGCAGGATAAAAAATAAAATAAAAGAGGGGACGATGGAATTAAACCCACATCCTTTTT
>NW_005353347.1:200626-254513 GCF_000412655.1 Myotis brandtii
TGTAAAAGGCATTATTCCTTATGGTAAGGAAACAGAAGGAGTGAAGCCATCAAGGATTCTAATTTAAAAACATATAATCACTTAAAAACCTGTATCTCTCTGCTGACACGGGGCAAATTGATTGGAGGAGGCAAGAGATGATGTGAGGTGATAGAAAGTTATTGATCAAGGTGAGAGATGATTAAATTTGAGCTGAGGTGGTGGTGGAGAGGGAAGAGGTAGGCGGTTTAGAGTGGCTCTGATTATTCAGAGACTCTTTGTGTGTAGCAAATTCAATTATATATGTGAACTTCCTTTAAAACTATAATTTTTATACTAAATTAGTACATGTTAAAGTCAGAATTTGACTAACTTGTTATTAACATGCATGTAGTCTTTGAACTTAAAATTCTTCTCCATTAATGAAACTCTTGGAGATACACAACTGGTTGATTCATTTGGCAAGATAAAATTACTTTCTGATCGTTTGTCCTCACAGAAGTCAAAGCTACACTTCTATTTAGTGATGCAGAAAAGCCAAAAAACATCTCCAGGCCAATTGTATGTGCTTCTGCCAGCTTCATAAAATAATTGTGTTTTGCTGTTTACATCAAGGAAAACCCAAATACAGTAGATAAGGGATATCCTTAATGACATCAGGAAAAACTTCAGTTTCCTTTAAGTAAGGCAAATAATTCTGCAGGATGAAAAATAAAAAATAAAAAATAAAAGAGGGGACGATGGAATTAAACCCACATCCTAACATAAACCTCAAAGAAAAACATTTCTCAGGGTTTTCTGTAACTGCTATTTGAATTCACTCCTGAACTGAGACTTTTATTTTTTTAATTTCAACACTCACATTAACAGTTCAATAATAGACCCTTGATTAAAGAAAAAGTATCACAGAGAAAGGGTTGAAATAGGCTTAATTATAGAGGCGTGATTGCCATAGTGATAGACTCCCAGGCAATGATTTTAAAAATTTTTATAGGAAATGTTTAACGAGATGATTGCCTGACTATAAAATGTCTCAGTATAAGAAAATAGTCTTTGAAAGCAGCATTGGGCCCTGTTGCACTAATACATTCATGAATGGCAACATTTCTTTTATAGTTTTAATAAATGCTAAAGTAGAAACTTTATTATAATGATTTTGGATCCAGAACTGTGAAAATAGCAGACAGAATATGAACACTTTACCAGATCAATCAATTTTTATTTAAAATTATACTTATTGTATATTATATCAAACTATGAAAATGTAACATTTCAAACTAGTGATTTCTATTCTATCAAAATTGCAGTACTTATTTGAGTTTTGAATTAGATAGGATTAGCATTAGAGATGGCATGGTGTAGTAGCAAAAAAAAAAAAAGATAAAAAAGAAAAGAAATGCCTATGTTCTAGTCTTTTTTTATCTATTCATTCAACTTGATAACATTTACACCTGGCCTAAAAGTACAAAACACTAAAATAAAAAGACTCCAGCTATTTCCAGATATTCTTCTTAAGAAATGCTCAGGTGCGATGTGACCCAGTGCTCATTTGTAATGGTGAACATACAGAAGTTTGGGGAAACATAGAGGAGAACTCATCGCAGAAAGGGGGTTAGGGGAAGCATCCAGTTAGAGGTGACATATATCCTAAGACTTGGACTCTTATCATGGAATTAAGCCAGTTCAAGGGGGAAAAGAACATTAGGAAGCAGGGCCCTTTTAGGGAACTCAAGGAAGCAATTTGATTTCGCCAGAGTGTAAAAGGTGTCAAGCAAGGAGAGAAATCAACACCGACCAATTCAAGCTGAGTTGAGTAGCAAAAAGAAAATTCTGGAAGGGTATATAGAATGCCTTGTGAAGAGTCTTAGCTCCCTCATTAAGGAATGTGCACTTAATTCTGGAGACAATAAAGAACCCTTTGGAAAGTGCTATGGTCATATTTAAATTTGAAATAATTCACTTAGTTGACCCTATGAAGGGTGGATATAAAGAAGAGCATTGGGAGGGTAAACACAGTAGCCACTCAGTAACTTCAAATTAATTGATTCTTTTAGTTCCTGCACTAGCCTGGGCAGGCCTAAAAGTAAATTATGCTTGGATTCTAAGCAGGCAATAAGACACATTTCCAGTTTGGGGTATTGTTGGTTCAGAATTACAAGAGGTGGTCCATGATTACTATGTCCTTCTACTTCCATACATACATGGAGGAAAAAGGGTTTGCCATAAACACAGTAGTTCCTCTGTCCTATAGAGTTCCACTTAGAAATGAAATTATAGTGTGTGGTATCCAAAATACCCTCCCCCCAGCAAAGATGTCCATGCCTTAATCTTTGGAAGCTACACACATGTCGTGTTATATGACAAAGACATATAATATTACAGATGAAATTCAGTTTCTAATAAGCTAATCTTATACAGTCATGTGCCATATAACAATATTTCAGTCAATGACAGACTGCATATACAACAGTGGTCTCATAAGATTGTAATGGAGCTGAACATTTCTAACACCTAAGGACATTGTGGTCATCATAACATCATAGTACAACATGTTACTCACGTGTTTGTGGTGATGCTGATGTAAACAAACCTACCACGCTGCCAGTCATATGAAAGTATAACACATGCGATTACATACAGTACATAATACTGGATAAATGATAAATGACTGGTCTGCATACATATGATACTATACTTTCTACTATCATTTCAGAGCATATTCTTTCTACTTATAAAAAGAGTTTGATGTAAAACAGTATGCCATGCTACTCCAGCAGCAGCCTCATACATCTCATGGTTACTGTGTCTCTGATTGCATACCTTTCTTGATACTTTATTTAATCACATTTTGTTTTATTCATCATGGTCCCTAAGGATCCAAAATCCACTGCTGATGTTGCCAGTAAAAGGCCCCTTGGAGTGAGTCACCTGGAAATAAAATTAAAAGTGATTAAGACTATGAAAGTGGAACATTAACGGTGGCTATTGCTCACCAGTCAGGCACGTCTCCTTCCACCATAGCTACGATCTTGAAGAATAAGAACAAAATGTCAGAAGCTGTTCAAGGATCTGCTTCATTGAAGATAACAAGACTAACAAACATTTGAGAATGAACCATATCAGGCATGGAGAAACTTCTAGTGACCTGAACTGAAGGCCAGGAACTGAAGCATATGTCTCTTAGCACCAGGACAATCATGGGCCAAGCAAAAAGTTTGTTCTCAATATTGAGAGAAAAGTCTAGACTCAGCTACGGTGTTGAATTTACTGCTAGCTCTGGGTGATTTAAACAATTATATAATGTGAAAGTGCATGTTGTTTGCCTTCTTATCTGCCTTAATCTAAGATAATACATTAGTATTGTCTTAAGCCATTAACTTTGTGGTACTTTGGTAGGGCAGCAATAAGAAAATTAATATACAGTCCTTATTATTATATAATTTTCTGAAATAAAGTTACTGAGTAAAATATCTGAAAATTGAAAAATGAGGATGTTTCTCTAGCCTTGATAAATTCTAAAACCCCTTCATATTTTGAAATGCTATTTTCCCCATCAAAATATATACGCTCAAACTAAACTGACTCCCAAACCATAACTTTGCTTATGAGTCTGCTTTCTCCTTTTACCCTCTCTAACAATTTATCTAAAATAAAGCTACTGAGTAAAATATCTGAAAATTGAAAAATGAGGATGTTTCTCTAGCCTTGATAAATTCTAAAACCCCTTCATATTTTGAAATGCTATTTTCCCCATCAAAATATATACGCTCAAACTAAACTGACTCCCAAACCATAACTTTGCTTATGAGTCTGCTTTCTCCTTTTACCCTCTCTAACAATTTATCTTTTTTATACTCTCCATCGATTAGATTTTATCAGACTTATATATCTAGAAAAGGCATTTGGAAGAGAAAAGTATGTTGATCCACAGTACACACCAACTCTTTACTATCAGCTTTAACTTTTCAGCAAACACACTTATTTATTGGCTACATAGTCTCGGACCCATCTGTTAAAATAGGATAAATCCCTTATCGTACCTACAAAGCCAGGTGCTGAAGTAACTACACAGAAATCCTTATAATCACTAAAGGCAAAAGTTACTCTGGGAAGAGAGTTTTCTTTTAGTAACAAGCTCTTGACATGATCATTCCCACCATCCCGCAACAGTTTTTGGCTATATTCCCAAAGGAAATGGGCAATCAGAGAAGGATGGGAATGTATGTTTTCACAGGCTGCTGTTGGGAGGGTTTATGCATAGCTTATCAAAGCATAATATGGGGTGATCTGCATGGCCTGGAAAGTCCAGAATGAAGGCATCACATTTTCCAGAAAGACTTTTGCAAAGGTGATTGATTTTGAATTTGCATAATTATAGTTTTAAAAGAGTAGATCTTAAATGTTCTCACACAAAAAAACACAAACAAACAAAAAAAACACCCACAAAATGATATGACATTGTTAGGGGCAAAAATAGAATATTGGGTACTAGCTATGGTTATGGGAAATATTAATCATGCTCTGTTAACCATGATTGCCTTGTTCTGGTTAAAGAAAGGACATCCTAACTTGGCTGGAAGATGTATCCCCCTTTCCCTCCGCCCCCCCTTACCCCCCCAACCTGGGAGTCAACCTAGGAATGCAGTTCATTCTCATTCAGGACCTGCCTATTAGCATGGAAAGATTGAAACCTAGTTGCCCAAAACAATGGAGTCCCACCCCAGCCTGCATAGCCTACTTCCCCATGCCCATAATCCTTACTTCCCTTGTAATCCTTGTCCTACGCTATATAAGCAGCTGGTTCATGGAGAGCAGATTTTGGGGGATGACCTGCTGCTCTCCCATATGCCGGCAGCTTTGGAATAAACTTCTCTGCTTAATTGACTCAAGTAGTGACAGGCAGCACTGACCCATTGGTTGTCTCCTTACAACATGATGCATGTGTTACCTAACACTATGGTGGTGATCAATTTAGAGTAAATAAGTGCATCAAATCACCACATTGCACACTTTAAACCTACACAATGTTTTATGTCAATTATATCTCAATAAAGTTGGACAAAATTTTTAAATTAAATTTTTTTTCAATATTGTTACTGATTTTTTTTTCTTGTTAAACTTACTGGCTAGATCAGTCAGCTGGTTTAAGAATTCTTTTTGCCTGAATTAAATATGAATGAGTAACTCAGACCCATTTTCGGTTCAACAAGCATTTTGAACTATTTTTCAAACATTGGGGATGGGAAAAATATTTTAATCAGTAATATTTTGCTTTATTTTAAACTCTTGTGTGTTGTAAAGGGGAATTTAACACATATGTTTCTGACTCATTTACCATGAACCTATCAGGCTGTTTCCTTGTTGCCATTCTTGGTAGGAGAGATGTTTAAGGGATATTTTCAAAGACTTTGACAAATTTCTCTTAAAAAAACAGGAAAGGTCACAAAACTCAGATATATTCATCCTATTGTGCGCTGGTCTCTGGTGTGTCTGAGAAAAAAAGACAGTTTCTCCTGTCAGAAACAGGAAGACAAAGAGCCAAAAAGAAAATGTTTCTAGCAACTCAGAAAAGGACTGTTTATGATTAGGTACAAAGTGAAGAAAAAGAGAAATTGATAGAAGAGAAAAACAGAGGGAGAAAAAAAAGAGAGAGGGATATTTTTGGAAAAGTTAAATAGTAGATAATTTCTTTGCAGTTCCTAAAGGTCTCTTAGATACAGACCTTATGGGCACATGTGCCCTAATAGCTAATCACTGAGAGTGTCCTCTGACTCTTGATACATTTGGAATAGACAAACTTCACCTATGCTATAGTCACTTGTAATAAACTATTTTTAAATAAAGCAGTAGGCATTACTTGTTCTATTCCCATCCCTTATGCAATATGTTAATTTCTAGAAACTTTAAAAAATCAATTATTGTCACATTTCTTCAATTTAAATTTTGTTTTACTCTAAACTTTTTGCATTACTTACCCTATTTTAGGAACAAGAAGTGCTAGTTAGAAAAGAAAAGGTACTGCATTATTTAATATTTTATATAGGGTTTTTTTATGTACAAAGTTTTATACAGGTGTGTGAGTATGTGTGTATAAAACTCTTGGCATTAAAACCACTTAGTTTCAGAACTTTATTCTTTCTATCATTAATATTGCAGCTATATAAATTGAGTTAAATATAAAAATACCATGCCTGAGTCGTAAAAAATTTATAGAATTGTATAACTAAAATTATATTAGCCATTAAACAAATATGTATTGAACGCACTCTGTGCACAATAACACAAAGTAGGCAATCATATTTTGTATATTGAGGTTATCACATTTAAAAAATTCCTCTGTTCTCTATGTGGAATCTAATGAACAAAATAAACCGATGAAAAAAAATAGATCCTGAGACATAGAAGCAGACTGTGGAATCTCAGAGGGAAAGGGGGGGCGGGGGAAGAGATCAACCAAAGACCTTGTATGCATCTATGCATAACCCATGGACACAGACAATAGAGTGGTGAAGGCCTGGGGGAGGGGCAGGCTAGAAGGGGTCAATGGAAGAAAAAGGGGGGCATATGTAATACTTTCAACAATAAAGATTTAAAAAAATAAAAGTTACTTGCTTGAGACTTCAAAAAAAAAATAAAAATAAAAATGTCTCTGTTCTCTCACTTACTTTGGCAGGTTAATTTGGTTCAATTCCTAAGCCTCCTTACTATAAAACCTTTTCATGTAGAGTGACCGGATCCCAATTGGGATGGGGTTGATAATAAAATCATATTCTTTAATAACCTTTTTACTTGTTTTACTGGAATGTTTTGGAAAATTTAAAGGAATTGCATGCTTTTTGTGAGTTTTTTTGCTATTGCTTCTGAAGGTTGTTTCTTAGCAATATTACAAATCTTCTACCAACTGCTGACTCTTATTTTCACTACAAGCCCATGAGGGTAGAGCGATTTGGTTATTACTCGTCAAGTCTAACGTACAGTGATCATTCTTTCACAGCCTGTACATTTAAAGGGTGAAGTGAGAGTCTGTTCAACTTTTAAGTGTGCTTGGTCTGATCTCACATTTAGCAACATTTCAAGCAAGGTGCTACCTAACTTTAGTGCTTACACATAAATGAAAAATGGGTCATTCACTTAAAAGCTGAAGCTACAGGCTCCTCATGCCCCACACAGAATCACAATCCCTTTACACATTTTAAGTAAAACATTTTTAGAAGCCACTTGATCGCCATTGTAACTGATGCTACAATGATCCTGTCCCTCAGCTCTTTCATCCTCAGATGCATATAAATATTTTCCTAAGCTGACAATTTTTTATTTCTCTTATTAAACCCAGTGTTTGTGAGCTGGGCATGCTGTCTCTAGCTGTAAAAGACTACAGACCACAATGAATAGTGCCCGGGCTTTTTGTTACACCGTGGAACCAGAGCATTTGTTGTTGCTGCATTATTGTATTTCTGAATAAAGTCCCTATTCCCACTGTAACCAAATTATATGAGCGTGTGTTGGATCTCATTCGTTTGAATTGTGGTTAATGCAGTCCTCGGCTATGACATTAGTGATGGCCTGCCCGGGACTGCTGAAGAGTAGGCTTTGTGATTTACCTGACTCAGTATGTTGTCAAGCACCTCCATTATTGGAATAAAATGAAAACTTTCAAGATCATGGTCATGCAATAGAGGAAACAATTGTGCCTCCGCACTAAAGGTCAAGTGCTACAATAGGCGACAGTAATTCTATATTACATTTGGAAGCAATTCCTTCTATTCACTCTGAGATAACTGGTGCACTACAATAGGCTGTCGCCTGGCTTTTCCCCACATTGAGCAGAATATGCTACTCATTGCAAAGAACACTGGCAGGAGTGGGCTGACGTGTCTGTGTCTATGGGAATTAACATGGGCTTGAAGACCATTAGGAGGCTCAGTTCTTAGTATGAGGTTACAGTGGAACATGTACTTAGGATATAGGACACTCGAGCAAAATATGTCTGAGGAGATGATTACCTTCCTCAGATTTTAGTGAGAAATCTAATAAAAGATTCTTTGACTCCAGTAGTCTCGCCAGTGTCATTCTGACCCAGGAACTGAGTTGCCTAGATGGGTTTGGCATCATTATGCAAAACAAACAAACAAAAAATGATATAGTGAGCAAACATTACACATTTGCTTTCTATGTACCAGAATGAATTGTACTCTTTGCATTGTTCACTTTGTATCTTACATTTAAACCTTGTTTGCAGATTTAAATCAATCACTCTAGGAATAAAATAAAATTAAAAATTCATTTTATTTAAAACAATAAAATTCTTAACTTTCTTAACTTGCATTTTTGGTATTCATATTTTTTATATCATAAAATGCTCCCTTTCATGTCTGTTTAGAAACTGTCACATAATAATTCCATAAGCACTGTCCACTTAGCATGTGGAAAGGATAGCAATATAATAAAAAATAAGGTGTATTAATTGAACAGTGCTTTTATTTTTCTACTGTCATCATTTTTTTTTTACATAATCTATTTTATCAATCTTCTCTAAAAATTGCATTGTGGGAAGATTTCTTTTAAAACATAATTTTGGCCTTTCTGACCTTTAATAAAGCAAAGGGAATCATCTAGAAGTGACAGATTATTTTACCGTTGACAACATTGAGTTTCTTAGTTAAAAATCCCTGTTAAATGTTAAGCATTTAGGCTCAGAATGTGATTCTTGTCACTGTATGGTGTCAACTTTCATGCAAACAAGCTAAAATAAACATGAATGATATAAAGCTTATAACTGGGAAATCGGCAGTATCTGGGGAATGTAAAAGAGAAGAAGTTGAGTATCCACAGCCAAGAGAATTCAAGAAATGAAAATTCCAGGCTAATCACTCCAGACATCGTTGCTTGACTTGTTTGAAACATATGTTTTAAATGATGGAATAGATAGATTTAAAAATAGTAGGAAGTTGAACTACAACCCAATCCCACTATAGATTGAGAAATGAGGTCACATTATTCAAAGGGCAAAACAAGACCTGCTTTTTTCATCTTTACCTTTGTCTTTCTGAAATGAAATGACACCATTGTATCTAATGCAACAAAAAGGAAGGACATTGCATTCTTTTACAATAAAAAGAATATTGCATCTGTTTTGTATGCGATGTGAAAGCAAAAAACCTTACTGACTTTTTAAGGCTGTTTTACAGGATAAAAACCATCAGAGAATTTTCCTGTCTATATCTTAGATGCTTAGATTTTGCTGCAGATCTTTAGATTAAGAAGTGCTGAATAATGGCTATTATCAAGAAGACAAGTAATAACAAGTGTTGGTGAGGTTGTGGAGAAAAAGGAACCCTCCTTCAATGCTGGTGGGAAAGTAAACTGGCACAGCTACTATGGAAAACGGTACGGAAGTTCCTCAAAAAATTAAGAATCGAGTTATCATATGACCCTCCTCTGGGTACCTACCTGGAATACTCAAAAACATTTATTCACCAAGACACATGCACCCCTATGTTCATGACAGCATTATCCACAGTGGCCAAGACAACCAATGTGTCCTTCATTAGAGGATTCGATAAAGATGTGTTACAGACATACTATGGAACACTACTCAGGCATAAGGAAAGATGAAACACTGTCATTTGCGACAACAGGGATGGACCTTGATAATATTACGCTAAGCAAAATCAGTCAGAAAAAGCCAAGAAAAACCATATGATTCCACTCACGTGTGGGCTCTAAAACTGAAAGCAACAAATGAACAAACAAAACAAGGAAACAAAAACTCGTAGACACAGAAAACAGTAGGGTGGTTACCAGAGGGAATGGGGGTAGGAGGGTAGGAAAGGGTAAAGGGAACCCCATATGTGGTGGCGAAAGAACATCAGCCTTTGGGTGGTGGGCACACAATGCAATATACATACAGATGATGCATCATAGAATTGTACACTTGAAACCTATGTTATTGTATTAACCAACGCCAACCCAATACATTTAACAAAAATAATTAAATAATTACTAAATTATTTAATTCAAAAATAATTAAATAAGTAAAAACAACTGCCGATTGACCTTCATGTGCCAAAAGCTGTGTTATATTAACGTTCAAAGAAGGTACAGTGGGGTAAGACTTAAAATTTAAGTGTTAAAACTATTCTTTCCACATGTCCTTCTCTTCTGTCACTGACACCTAAGTAGATGTGTGCCCTCACCCGCTAGAAGTCATGGTCGTTTCCTTGTGTATATTTCTACATCCAATTCCCCTTCATTTCTTCTCAGCTGCAGCCGAATATGCCACCCAGACAAGGCAGGAGAGGTTCGCATTCCAAAGTCATGAACGCAGAAGTGGGTACTTGGAGGTAGAGGTTGTGCCATAAGCCAGCATGTCACTCGGGCATCGATACTTCTAAACTTCTGACATGTTTTCTTTTGAACTTGTCTTGTACAAATGCAGGCAGGCCGGAAAAACGGGATATTCTCTTTAGGAATATCATTATAACATTTGGCTTCGTCCCTGCTTTTCCACTGCGCCAGCCCTAACTTTTTTCGTTAGGAAGATGGAAGCTTTTAAGTAAAGCTTCAATACTCAGGGACACAGGTTCAGAGGATTCTTCTTTGACTTTGTAGCTTCTCAGCTGGAGCTGATATTAGGTGTCCCTGCCTACTGCCGGCCTTGGAAGATCTGTCATTCAGTCCTCACCTCCTGGATGAAACACCCCTGCCTGTTCCTTTGAAAGCCTCGTTGCTTTATGTTCTCAACATTTAGACTGGCGTCCCGCACATTGTTATCGACATGGAGTTCACGCTCTGGAAGCCGTATCTTCCAAAGGATTTCTCACTAACATGAAGGTCCAAAGCAACCGGCCATATGAAAAACGGTTCTTTTCCTTTATAGATATCCCTTTAAAAAGTCTCTCATATGTAAATATAACTTCCCTAACAAAACTTTTTTGGGGAACCATCTGGGATAATATGGAAATGTTCGTATGGAATCATTTCTTGGTTCCCTTCCCTTTTCTCAGATATCGTTGGCATCCACATCCAAGGTAAGCCTGGGAGGTGTTTGCCTCCTACCTCCATCTGTACTTTCTTAATTCGGGTTATTAAATACTTGACAACTGCAAAGCTTTTGAAAACTATAATGAAGACACGGATGTATTGGAAAGGTTATTTTGCATACTTCTAAAAATATTTTTAATGACAAGATCGTTTTAGGCACCCAATGTATACTTTAGGGGAGAGGTTTCAAATTCAAAATTCTTGATGAGATGTCCAGGGGTTATGCAAAGCAAAAATAAAAATAACCCAAGTGGGTTTCTTCTCCCCCCAGTTTGGGGCAAAGATGACAGAGAGAGATCAGGTCTTCAACTTTCAGAGAACAGGAATATTCCAGTTTGCTTAATTTTTGCTACTATGTGTTTTAAGTCAGGTTTGAAGAGGTAAATGCACTACCTGGGTAGGTTAGTGGTCATTCAGCCCCCATGACCTGACTCATTCCATGTGTACATGTTGACATTCACCATCCCGATAGCCATCACTCTCCCGTGAAAAGGCAGTGAGATATGAAGCTAACGTCTTCCTGGTAGTTTCCAGAAGAAGCATGTTCTCCTCTTCCTCTAGTACAGTGGTTCTCAACCTTGGCTGCACATTAGAATCACCTGGGAATCTTCTTAAAATCCTGATTTCTGGGCCTCATCCTCTGGAAATTCTGTTTCTTTGTTAAAAAAAAAGATTCCCAGGTGATTCTAATGTGCAGCCAAGGTTGAGAACCACTGCTCTAGTATAATACTTAATATGTGTTAAGTGCCACTTAGGAGCAGATCCAGGTTTTATGAGTTCTAAAGCTATGCCATTGGTGGTGATCTCCTTGAAAAAAAATATTGCAAAAATACTGCAAAGTTAATAATTAATGTTACTTTTTATTTTGCATAGAAAGAAATCACAATGAATTAGACATTTTGAAGTCACAAACACCACACAATTTAGAAAAAAAATTGCATACATTTTTATTAATTAACGGCCTGTCATATTTCCATAATATTCCTTCCCTTTATATTTTGGCTACATTTTTTCCCCCAGTATCCCTTCATAGAACAATGTGCTATCATTTTCTTTAGAGAGAATAAAAAAATAATTCTGTTTTTCTTCTAGCATGGTTAACTGAAATTTGTTGGTAATGTTTTTATATCACTGATCATTTAGAAAACGTTCTTTTAGGTTCAAAGTCATAGTAAAATTATGTAAATCCTTAGGAGAAAACCTCTATCAATGTTATTTCAGATATGAGCTAAAAGATGTGGAAGAATTTTCCACCGATGAGCTTCTGGCTCATCCATTACCCAGTTCCTTCTATCGTAGGGCACTCCCATTTTGAAATCCACTTCCACTTTGGGCGATGGCACAGGGTAAATTGGGCAGTTCTTCACATGAGTATTCCTGGCAGCCATTCATACACCAAGAGGATTAGAAGTATCTTACCTAGAACTTAGTGTGACATTAAAATTCTTCTCTGGATCTCAGGTCAATTGCAGCCTCTAGCTCAGCGGTTCTCAACCTGTGGGTCGTGACCCCTTTGGGGGTCGGACGACCCTTTCACAGGGGTCGCCTAAGACCATCGGAAAATACATATATAATTACATATTGTTTTTGTGATTAATCACTATGCTTTCATTATGTTCAATTTGTAACAATGAAAATACATCCTGCATATCAGATATTTACATTATGATTCATAACAGTAGCAAAATGACAGTGATGAAGTAGCAACGAAAATAATTTTATGGTTGGGGGTCACCACAACATGAGGAACTGTATTAAAGGGTCGAGGCATTAGGAAGGTTGAGAACCACTGCTCTAGATAAACCAGTTACACTTATCAATGCAAAATCCCCTCAGCCATGCTAATGCCACCTAATACTAGGAGGAGGAGACAAGGGGGCAAGGAAGTGGAAAGGGACACTGCTCTTAACTGATTGCAGTTAAAATATCTCACTTTTGCAAACTTTACAGAAATTCATGACTGTGTAAGCATTGTTTACTTGCTTACCTAAGATGAGCGCATGCAAGTGAAGCATGCTAAATTAAAGCCTTATTACATTGACGCAAAATCCATATCTGGAGCCAAATACTATTAAGATCTTTACGAGAAAAAAAGTGAAAAATTTACTGAGATATAACTCACATACCATAATATTTAGCATCCTAAAGTATACAATGCAACAAGCTTTATACCAGCCAAGTATAATTACAAGGTTGTGCATCACCACTTTCTAATTCCGGAACATTTTCATCACTCGAAAAAGAAGCCTTGTACTTGTTAGCTGTCATTCATTTTTCTCTCCCACCAGTTTTTATCAAACAGCACTAGTCAGGGTTCTCAGGAGAAACAGAACAATATACAGAGAGATTTATTATGAGAGATTGGCTCACACCATTTTGGAGACAGAAGTCCCACAATCTGCCATCTGCAAGCTGGAGGCCTGGGAAAGCGGGTGGTGAAATTCCAGGTCAAATCTGAATGCCAGAGAATCGGAAGCGGATGACGTGAGTTCCAGTCTGAATGTAAAGGCCTGAGAACCAGGAGCACCAATGTCCGAGGGCGGGAGGCTCGGCCCATCTGCGTTTCCAGATGACCTAATAAATTCATAATTCTTTACCCCTTTCGGCTTCGTGCGTTCCTCCTTTGGCGACCCTAACGTTTGGTGCCGAAACCCAGGAGGGTTCCACAGGGAAGGGGAGCTGGCTTTGGTCACCCTGAGTTTGCTCCTCGGAGAGCAGTAGGCAGTGCTGGCAGCTTGGCCCAGGCTTACCTCTGAATCCTACTTGGGTGACATGATCGCCAGCCTCCATTATGCCTCCTTCTCTTACGGGCCCTCCAGAACCAGCCAAGGAGGGATCCAGATTGGGGGCCTCCCCTTCCCATTGCTGACCCCACACTCAACACCGGCTCATTTCATTTCATTAAGTCACAACTGGATCACCCTCCAGATTTCTGATCTGCCATTTCAGACAAAAGACCTAGCACCAGGCCAGAAATCCTCTCCAGTCCAGCCTCGGCCCAGGACCAGGTGCCACAGTCTTCCTCGTCACAGGGGACACCCACCGCATGGATTAGACTGTCCTCCTCTCCCTGGAGCCCGACTAGATGGCAGGGACGCCCTCTAACCTCGCTTCCTGGGTCTCCCTTTGTTGCTTACTTCCTCTTTCTAATGGGGAATTATTTTTCTGTTCCCGCCAAAACACACTCCTCTGGAATGTCTCCTTCGTCCTTTCCATGGAGGTCCAGCCAAAGCACTTATCCACAATATAAATGAGACAATGATCCACACTGGCCCAAGAATGGAACTTTCAATGTTAATATTCTCCGGGACTTAAACCATTTCGGTCACCGCCATGGGAAATGGTCAGAGATCCCCTGTGTCCAGGCCTTCTTTCTTCTCTGCAGTCACCCTCTCTCTATCAAGATTGCACCACTTACCAAATTCTTCTTCTTCATTCTAACCCTTTCTCCTTCGGCTACCAGTGGTCGGCAAACTCATTAGTCAACAGAGCCAAATATCAACAGAACAACAACTGAAATTTCTTTTGAGAGCCAAATTTTTTAAACTTAAACTATATAGGTAGGTACATTGTGATGAACTTAATTGGGGTACTCCTAAGGCTTAGGAAGAGCCACACTCAAGGGGCCAAAGAGCCGCATGTGGCTCGCGAGCTGCAGTTTGCTGACCACGGGTACCCTAACCAAGATGGATGCCTCAGCTCAAGCTCCGCCTTTTTACTCTATTCGGGACCCCAACAGATTGGATATTGGCCACTCACACTGGTGAGGGTGACCTTCTTAACTCAGTCTAACAACTCAAATGCTAATATCTTTCCAGAAAAGCTTCACATACACACTCAGAAATAATGATAACCAGCTATTTGGGCCCAGTCAAATGGACACATACAATTCACCATCACAACCACCAATCTACCTTCTGGACATTTTATATGTCATTAACTAAACATTTCGATTATCTCACATACTAACTAGAAAAACAAAACAAAACAAAACGAAAAAAACAAAGAACAAAAACGAACACCAGATTCTGGTTTTGTTAAAGAAAAAGTTCAAGGAATCTGTATTTAATCAAAACATACAAAACAATCTCCAGAGTCTGTCTGGCAACAAATTTAGGATTTGCAGAGCTGAAATGTTGATTTGCTTAGCTATAAATATTACCTTGATGAAAGACAGTCCGAAGTCTGTCTTCTACCACTTTACGTCTGATAAGAAAGTTACTATGGCATGTGTTTTCTCAGAAACCCATTAGATCTAACCTTTCTGGAAACATCCAGAAAGACATAATTATTCAACATGAAAAGAACGATTCAGATTTCACAAAGAAAATGCCTACAAAATAAGGGTACAGAAAATGAGAGAGAGAAGAAGCAACAAGAATGAAAATTGTATTCAAATCTGAGAACCAACCCAGCAGTCTTATGAAAAACAAACAAACAAAAAACACACCTCTTTTTGATGTCAACGAAAATTCTCAAGTTTTGGCACAGAGCCCATCCTTGTCATATGTTAGCTAAGAGAGAAAAAAATTCTTTCCCAGGCATCTGCCTTCCTTTTTCTCCATTTTCATGGCAAGCTGTTTCAAGGTGCTTCACATAAAGCTTCTCAAAACCAATGTGTTCTAAAAGCCACAAGTTTGGTGGCTGATGAAAGTGTCACAAGAGAATTTTTGCAACTCTTCTTTAATAGGGATCTTGAAAAGCCAAATGATTGGGAAACAGCATGATTCATCCTCTGCAAATGCTAACGTGTATATTCAACTGTCACCTACTGAATTTTGTAGAAGTACCTATTCAAAAGCTCCCAAAATATGCAAGTGCCATTCTGAGGAAAGAGTGGGGGAAAAAAAAAGAAAAGAAAAACTGAGTCATGAGAAATCTCATGCTGAACTTTCTCTCATTTATGGAAATTGAGTGTTTAACTGTTACAAATAGTCACATTTCTATTCACATTATGTGAAAACTCATACATTAAGTCCTCAGCTATACACAACTCCCTAGAAATGAGTTATTCTGAACAGCTGAGTGCTCCAGATGGCTTGAGGTTAACTCACTAAATTCTAGATGTAGTGTAACAAATATCTCCCCAAAAGACCAGGTTTTATCTATCTAAAAAATTTTCAGGGCTTCCATAGACTTTTGTTTCCCCTTAAAAATTCATGTGTTGAAACCTAAACCCAATGTAATG
Source organism: Myotis brandtii (assembly GCF_000412655.1). Lineage (NCBI taxonomy): Eukaryota > Metazoa > Chordata > Mammalia > Chiroptera > Vespertilionidae > Myotis > Myotis brandtii. The sequence goes on from NW_005353347.1 coordinate 216,837, forward strand.
GGTTTTTAGAATATCAAACAATGTGAGATTCCAAAAAAGGCAGAAAATTAAGTGGAAGCTACACTGACATTCTCCCAGGACCAAACTAGAATTACAACTAACACATAGAAAAATCATCATGAATAACCAACTGAATACTACTAGCTGGAGAGAACACTTATAACCAAGGATGCAAAAAGGAGGTCATACCAAGACTGGTAGGAGGTGCAGAGTTTCGAGGGGGCTGGCCGGGATCCCACAGGCAGCAGCTGAAGTTCCAGAGGAGCATCTCACTGTGGTGGGTTCCCCCTGAGAATTCTGGGGTCTACACCCCAAACTGGGCTCCCCACCCCAGAGAACCAGCACTGGAAAGGTGCTGTGAAAAGCAGCAGGGTTTCTCTCGGCCAGAGAGAGACAGCTGTAAATGCAGACACTCTCTTAAAGGGCCAACACACACAATTTCAGGTGCGGCCACTCACCTTGGGCAGAGTGGAATAGAGCTGTGCAAGGAGAATTCAGGGTTGGTGGCTCTGGGGAGGGAATATGAGGGGATACCTGCCTGGATCCCTGCACTGAGTCATTCCCCACCCCCACACCCTCTCCTACTGCAGAGGACTTCTTAATCAGAAAGACCTTTGCTATCCTGGCAGCTTTAGCCTGGGGGGCGGGGGGAAGTAATTGTCCCACCTGTTGGAAACCCTCTGGGTCCCACCCTGCGGTCCACAGCCTGAGGCTCATGAAGTGACTGAGACTAACAATAAGCCTGCGGCAGAGGCAGATCTCTGGGTGTTTTGAGTCTTTGCAGGAGCTGCTTCTGGACCCAGAGCTAGGAAAAGCAGGCCTTGGTGTGCAACTTGGTTCTTCCCACAAGCATCCAGACCCAGCAGAGGAGCCACAGCTGTGGGCGTCTAATAGCTCCAAACAGGGTACTCAGGGCCAGTTACAAAGAACATCTCACTTTGGCCTGCACCAGAGACCCTCATCCAATAAAGCCAGTGGTCAGCTTCGGAAAACAACAGGGCCGGATCCAAAAAGCTTCACAAGCACTCTCTCCGCAGGGAGGTATTGGCAGGATCCAAACTCAGTGGAGGTGAGTTCCAATGCATGTGGTAAGCACCTGGACAGCAGCCTTCAGGCGCTTTCGTGGTTGAGCCTCATTGTCAGCAAGCCTGAGGGGCAAGCTCATGCACAAATGAGCCCATAGCACGCAAGACTCAATTACAATGGGAAGGCCTACACAACGATCAAAAGGGACAGTACTAGAGAAACCAGGCCTGGTGATGAGGAAGACTGTGCCACTGGGTCCCACAGGTCACCTACTACAGGAGGCCACCCTACCAAGACTGGAAGTTCCAGCACATCTACCTAATATAGAAACAAACCCAAGGAGGCAGCCAAAATGGGAAAACAGAGAGACAAGCCCCAAATGAAAGAACAAGAGAAGTCTCCAGGAGAAGAGCTAAATGCAATGGAGAAAAGCACTTTATCACAGATAGAGTTCAGAGTAATGATTATAAGGATGCTCAACAGCATGGAAAAAGGTATATAAACTATATAGGTCTCTGTGGATTTATTAAATATATTTTTTTCAGATCGTATAGCAACTAAATAAATAATAGAATGTCTTGCTACTATTCAGAGCTAGAATATTATCAACTTATAATAATGTATTCTTCTAGGTCTACCATTTTTTTATAAATTAAAAATTTCTGTTAATAGGTGTAATGAAATCTACATTATGCTTTGTTTGCAGAAAGGTTTTATTACTTGAAATTATCTTTGCTTACCTTCCTGAATTAATAAAATGTGGCTAACAGTCATCACACTCTTACAGGCCACAGTTGTTATGAAAACATGGTTGCTAGGATACCTTCATTATTTCATCGTCATGTTACACCAGTCTATCAATTAATAAAGAACCATCCAAGTTAATTCTCAGTCATATTTATATGCATTCTTAGCATATGATTTCCCTTATCTCCAAGTAACATTTCTCCCTTTAGCATTCACCTTTTACTCCAAAAAATATTAAACATGAGGTTATCACATCAGTTTACAAATTACAGCAATGATGCATGTCTTCTACTTAACCTATTACCTTTCCATCATGGTGAAAGTCCTTTCTGCAAATATCCCCGCACAGAGTAAATTATTTTTTCTACTTCTCAAATGTATTTCCAAGAAAATTGATGCCTGGGAAAAAATACATCTATCAAATTGATATATTTAGTCCTTTCCCGTTCTTTCTAAGGAAAAATGTGGAGCTAGAAATACCTTTGAAAATCACTCCTGCATCTTTACATATTTATAACTATTGCCAGGTTACTGCTTTACATTTCAGGGTTAGATTTACAGAAGGTGCCTGATATGGGCTCTTATAAATACATATTTTATGAGTATTATGTTGTGGTTAAAAATAACCACATGCTGCCTTGTTAACACTTGTCAGGGCATTATAAAAATAAATAAAAAATGAAAATAAAAATCTTTGATATGATAAATTTATCTCATCTGTAAGTTCAATTAAGTACTTACTAATTCCAAGTTTTGCTACCTAAATAAAATAAATTATAGTATTTTTTTCAAAAACCAGGAATGCAACTTATTCTGAAAATTGTCTGTAAAAAGAGAAAGTATTAACTCTAATTATAGACAATATGTAAATATAGAAATTTTCTCAATACTCACTTAGCTTTGATATCTTATTTAAAAATCTGAGTTTAAAAAGTATGGTTAACCCCACTATACATGAAAATTGAGTAATATTTTATTAAGTCATTTGCAAAGTATCATTTAACAAATTCAATAGTTAAGGATAGAATTAACATTTACTAATGTTTACAATAGTCAATATTTGCATTTTAAAAGTTCTATTCAACTTGTATACCTAGTAGAATGCAAGAAAATGTGGGGGAGAAAGGACACTCAATTCAAGGGGTTAATATCTGAACTTTAAAAAATATGTTGAAGCAGTTCAACATATTTTTATATTTATATGCAAATGGTTAATGATGATCAGATCAAAACCCAGATTGTATAGATATAATCTTTCAAAAAATTTGCCTATGCCAAAGACTTCACAGCTGTTTTCAATTCACTAAAGTACATGTGTGGTCATCTTTTCAGATCAAAGAAAAATATTTTTCTCTTTTTAAATTTCCATGTGGCTCTGGCCTGTGTTTCTCAATGGTTAGAGCACTGGTCCATGCACCAAAGGGTCATGGGTTCAATTTCTGGTCAAGGGCACATATCTGGGTTGCAGGTTCCATCCCTCATCTTGGTTTGTCTGGGTGAGTGTGGGAGGCAACCAATTGATATCTCTCTCTCTCTCTCTTTTCTTTCCTCCCTCCTTCCCACTCTCTCTAAAAAGTAATGGAAAAAATATCCTTGAGTGAAGAATAACAAAAAATTAAATCAATGAATTCTATGTGTGGTTTAGCAAATCATATAGTTAATGTAAGAACATATTTATATAAAATAATCTTTGTGTGTGTTTTTTTTAATCAATTTTGATGTCCTGTGAACTGGGTTAAAACAGTCTTCTAATGAAATGTAGGAAATTTACCAATGTATTTGGTGCTTTATAAATGCCTCCCAAGTGTTACTTATATGTATTTTGAGCATAAGACAATCATTTTTTTTTAACTTTGAGAATCAGAAATTAATGGTGAAGGCCTGGGGTAGGGGGTAGGGATGGGCTAGAAGGGGTCATTGGGGAAGAAAGAGGGACATATATAATACTTTCAACAATAAAGATTTTAAAAAATAAAAATAAATAAAACAACATAACAATCTAAAGCCCAGGATTATTGTCCTTTTGATGGAGTTCTTTGATTTAGAATTCTTTATGTTTCATATTGTATCAGTTTCCTCTTCATCAGAGATTGCTTGATTTTTCCTTAGTACTTCATTTATCAGACAAAGTATCTTTCCGATTCATCTTTATCTACATTTTTTTATGTTTGCTACATTTTAAATAGTTTCCATTTGGGTGAGTGCTTGATATATGGTACAATCATTTCATCTTACTTCATATTTCATTATGACTATTTCTCAAGTGTTACCTCCAGTTTATCTCTTTATGTCTCCGAGAGAATAAGCTAAAAAAATAATTAAAAAGGAAAGCCACAGCTTTTTTTATATATTTCATTAGTAGTATTTTTCAAGTGTTACCTCCAGTTTATTTCTTTATGTCTCCGAGAGAATAAGCTAAAAAAAATAATTAAAAAGGAAAGCCACAGCTTTTTTTATCCACTCATATACTGATGGGCACTTGGGCTGCTTCTAGATCTTAGTAAAAAAGCTGTGGTACATTTATACCATGGAATACTATGCAGCTATAAAAAAGAAGGCTCTCTTACCTTTTGCGACAGCATGAATGGCCCTGGGGATTATTATGCTAAGTGAAGTAAGCCAGAGAAAGACAAATATCACATGATCTCACTTATGCATGGGATTAAATAAAGTAAATTGATGAACAAAATAGGTCCAGCGGCATAGATGCATGGAACAAACTGACAGATCTCAGATGGAGATGGGTAGAGATTAACCAAAGAACTTATATGCACTTATGCATGGCCCATGGACACGGAATATAGTGTAGTGAAGGCCTGGGGTGGGACAGGGGTTGGGTGTAGAGGGGAAAGAGGTCAGAAGAAGATATTCACCAATGATACATCAAATAATAGGGTTAATATCCAAAATTTATGAAGAGTGCATATAACTCAGCACCAAAAACACAAACAATCCAATTAAAATACAGGCAGAAGACTTGAATAGATACATCTCCAAAGAGGACATATAAGATGGTCAATAGACATATGAAAGGATGTTTAACATCACTAAAATAATCAGAGAAATGCAAATTAAAACCACAATGAGAACCATCTCACACCTGTCAGAATGGCTATCATCAACAAATCAACAACAATCAATTGGTGAGTTTGTGGGGGAAATAGAGAACCCTCGTGCCCTGTTCATGGTTTGCAAATTGGTGCACTATGGAAAACACCATGGAGCTTCCTCAAAAAACTAAAAATGGAACTGCCTGATGACCAACAATTCTGCTTCTGGGTATATATCTGAAGAAAACCAAAATACCAAATTTCAAAGACTATATACACCCCTATGTTTATTGCAATGTCATTTACGATAGCCAAGATAAAGAAGCAACCCATGTTCTCATCAATAGATAAGTGGTACATGTATACACTGGAATGTTATCCAACCATAAAAAAAGAATGAAATCTTAGGAAATATATAATCATATTTACGATAGCCAAGATAAGGAAGCAACCCATGTTCTCATCAATAGATAAGTGGGTTAAACAGCTGTGGTACATGTATACAATGGAATGTTATCCAACCATAAAAAAAGAATGAAATCTTAGGCAATATATAATCAATAATATTGTGATAACTATGTATGGTGCCAGGTGGGTACTGAAAATATCAGGGGGAGAACTTTGTAAAGTATATGTTTGTGTAACCACTATGCTTATACACTTTAAACCAGGGGGGTGGGGAACCTTTTTTCTGCCAGGGGCTATTTGGATATTTATAACATCATTTTCCGGTCATACAAAATTATCAACTTAAAAATTAGCCTGCTATATTTGGTCTAACATTTAATTAACTCACCTCTAATGTCTTGGCAGGGCCAGACCCAGTGATTTCACGGGCCTTATACAGCCCGTGGGACAGAGGTTCTGCAAACCTACCTTCAACCAATACAAAATAATATTGATAGTAAACTGTAATTGAAAACTAAAAATTAAAAAAATGCAAAATAGTAAAATCTTACCTTTTGCGACAACGTGGATGGAGTTAGAGGGTATTATTCTAAGTAAAATAAGTCTGACAGAGAACAATAAATACCATATGATTTCACTTACATATGAGCTCTAAAGAACAAAATAAATGAGCAAACTAAACAGAAACAGACTCATAGATGTAGAGAACCAGTTGGGAGTTGCCAGTAGGGAGAGGCCGGGGGTTGGGGTGGGTAAAGGGATTAAGAAGTGCAAATTGGTAGCTTCAAAACAGTCCTGGGGATTTGAAGCCCAGCATAGGGAATATAGTCAACAATACTGTAATCACACTGTATCGTGCCAGTGTTATCCAGGGGACCACTTTGAAAATTATAGAACTGTGACCTAAAATTAATATAAAATCAAGAACAAAAAAAGGAGGGGGGGGAAATGTCAGGGAAATTTTTTTATTTATCTGTGTGTGATTTTTTCTTGGTTTACAATTTTGCATCTATACTACCAGTCAAATATTTTAGAGGTATCCTCCTCAAAATGGTGGTATTGGCATAGAGGATCAATATGTTTAAACAAGGTAATGTACTTCTTTCTGTAGATTCCCTACTGAAATATACACAGTGCAGTGAGGAACAACCTTCTCCATGTTGGACTTCAAAAAAAAAAAAAAGGCAACAAACAAACATGGAGGATAGCAGCCACATCTGAATATTCTGCTTAGAGATTCAGTCTTCAAAATCACCCTGTTGAATACTAATACTTAAGCTCTAATAAAAGCTGTCTCCACAAGGTCTCAAGATTCCCCTCGCTAGTCTCTGAGCCTGCATATCCAAGAGGCAGTGCCTGAATTTAAATCTATTTTGGCAGGCTATTTCAAACAGATGATATTCCTATTCCAACGCTGGGCTTAAAAGATGCTCTAAATGGCCCAGAATTTGGGGAAAGATAACTGGGACTTTTCTCTATTGTTCTCGGGGGAAGCATAACTTTTTATCAGCAATAATCTGCTCGGCACACAGAACTGGAATAAATAAACTCCCCAAAGGACATTTATTAGGCAGCATAACATTGCAAGCATACTTAGCGCAGTATCAGTGGCCTTTCTTTGATGTAAACAGTGAAGATGCTGTTTTCCTGGTGAAGGTGAAAAAAGACTTGGCTGCCACAAAAGCACCATGAGTCCACTGATGTAAAACTGGACTATAAATTATTGTGCTCTAATTTATAGCACAATAAATTCTGGACTATGGTCCTGCAGAATACTCTTATTCCCACACTGAAATATGGTGGGTTATTTTAGGCACATTAGGGAGTAGTTGTGAAAGTCACAAACTATAGGATGTAAGTCTAAATCTTACAGCTCCCCACATATTAATATAATTTTTGTTTTTTTAATCCCTCTGCGGTTCACTTCTTATCTGTAAAATCTATTACGAAGAATTTAACTAGATGTATTCTGCTCCTTGGAAGTTCATGATTTGCAGCTAAACAGTTAAAAAAATAAAGAAATTTAAAAATGTAAGTTTAAAAACGATGTATTCTGCTCCTTGGAAGTTCATGGTTTGCAGCTAAACAGTTAAAAAAAATAAAGAAATTTAAAAATGTAAGTTTAAAAACATATTATGCTGGAAAAAATGCTAATAGTCACAAATTTCACAATGATTTTTTTAAAAAACTGAATAGCAGAGGCAAGAGCCCTTTAGAGTCTTTCAGGATTTCTGAGCTCCTCATTAGCAATTCTTCAAAAATTTAGGAAGTATTTTGGCCTTGGGTTGGGTCTTCCATTTTTAAGATGAAAGAAATAAACCACAGAAATGTTATCTAACTTTTATGTTCACATACTTATTCAGCAGTAACGTCAGAACTCAGAGAACCCCTGGGTTTCTGGATATAGCACATTTATGAACGCTATAACCCACACTAGACTCAACAGAATTTTTAAAGTGTAACTTTTTTCCTAATCCTTTTCTGCTAACACTTGAAATAAATTCAACTGCAGGTGCATTAGCAGCATGGACCTGGTGATAGCATATAGAACTACAAATTCTGAGGAAACTGTGAGGAACTGCATGAGATCCTACACTGTTTTTCTAGTAAGTTCTTTACTGCTTTATTAGATTGGAAAAAAAAAGTTATTTGCTGCTCTGCAGCATTTGGCCATGTGATGATTTCTGTTGCTTTGAAAAGGTAATTTTTAAATCATATATAAGCATGTTTTTAAAATTGATTTTAGAGAGAGAGAAAGAAGAGAAAGAGAGAGAGAGAGAGAGAGAGAGAGAGAGAGAGAGAGAGAGAAACATGGATTAGTTGCTTCTTGTACATAACCCAACCAGGGATTGAACCCGCAACCTAGGTATGTGCCCTGACCTAGAATTGAACCTGAAACCTTTTTGTATACAAGAGGACACTCCAACCAACTGAACCACCGGACCAGGGCAAACATGTTTTTTGTGGGGTTTTTTTTTTAAAGTTCTAACTGTCAATCAACTCAGAGATACATGAATATTCACTTGCCATTCGTTTGAAATCCAGAAATATGGACTTAGTGTAGCTCAAGTCTTATTGTTTTACAACATGTTTGTGAGAACATAATGAAAGAAATATTATTCATTTAATTTGGGAGAAGTGGCTGTCACAGTTTGGTGTGGCATGTGGCCTTTCTATGTACACAAAGATGCCCTGCCATCCACCGCTTTGTTGCACTGGCATGTCACCTGGCCTGTGGCATCTCACATGCTCATGTTCTAACACTTGTGTGGGGGCCAAACTAACCAGTGTCAGCCAAAGCCAGAAAGCAGGTGGGGCTCAGGCTTGACAGAGACCGGAATGGCAGGCCGCATGCTTCTCCAAGTGCTGTCAGCAACCAGGGCTTGTTTGGAAATTCTATCTTCTGGTTACAGTAAACAAGACTTGATGGAGCATCCAGCAGAGAAGTGTTGTAACCTTTTCTACAAAAAGAAAATGCAGAAAACAATGTAAGCTATTAGTGAAGTGCAGAATAATTGCTCAAGTCACCTGTTTGCTGCTGAGCTCTAAGTACAAGGCAACACAAAGAAGGCACAACCTGATATCTCATGGCGTAACAAATAAAATAACGTCATCAATATAGGACATAAACACCAAAATTTCTAAAATTCAGAGAGTAAGCATTGGAGGGTATATTACCATAAATTGCATATTAAAACAACATAGCTTTTGAATTTTGTACAATAACTTCAAAGATGAATGTGTCATTTTTTTGTAGGAAAAGATTAAATTATAACATAGCATAATGATTACCTTTATGAGTCATCATTATGTGAGTGATTAGTATTAAAAAAACAAAAACAAAAACTAGACTCTAATCCCCAGCTCTACCTTCCTGGTTATTTATAACCAAGATTCAGGTTATGCAGTGATAATGTTCCCGAGAAGAACGTGCCCGTCTCCCCCAGTTGCTGTTGGGGATGGAGTCCTTGTTGATTTCCAGACAAAAGGAATTTTCTGAGACTCACACAAGAGAACAAATGATTTTTATGTGCGTGGCATTAAATCCCTGCATTTCCAGAGTCCCGTTTCCCTTAGTCCAGTCATAGAAGCTGGGATGTCAGTGGAGCTAAAGTCAGAGCCAATGTCCAGAGTTTCCTTCCCATGTTGGAGCCGGGTCCAGTGGGGCACCAGGCTGGCTGCAGCCCATTAGCCCACGGTGTGTGGAGTCTGCATGGCCAACGGGCCATACGGGTGAACGCAAGGAAGTGGAGCAAAAGGGCCCCACGGGCCAGGCGTTAAACACAGTGCCCCCAGAGAGTGACCTTTGTTTAGGGGATTATATTTTCCCAAATGTTCATGCCCATTCAGGCCAATGACCTCTGCTCCTAGGTGTGACTGACAGTAAGCACCTTCCCTGTGTCACCCCAACTTTACTGGGCATGCGTCTATCTTCCTTTTGTTGGCTCTCTCCCCCAGTCTTTTGCAGGGAGCATGCCTATAACGTCTAAACTTCCCTTGGCTCCTTTTCTGTTATTAATAACTAGCAATGGTATCAATAATAGAATGATTTTACAAACATGTTGTCCTTCTACAGTTATGGTTCTAAATCAACCAATTATGCCAGTTCAGCATCTTCAGTTCTCCATGCTATCATTTGCAGTGTAATTATCTTTCGGGTACTTGAGTAGTTTTTATCTACAAGGTAGAAGATCTGCTCTGATTTTTATTAATGAGGCTTCCTTCCTTACTGCTGAAAGCTTGGGCTAGATGACAAAGATAAATGAGACTTTTATTGAGGGCAACAGGGATGGTATCATTCTTTTCTGTTTTCTTTGAAATGGAAACACATTTTCAGTGAATTTCAATTATAATGTTAAAAGAAGTGTTAAACTATAGATGAGAAGCCCTTTAAAACTTTTATAAAATGAACAGATGAGGGGAAAGCTTTTAAATTTCTTTTGATTCCCCACACTTGTTGCTAGATATTTGTGTATCTCTAAAATTTTCAGTCTACCTTATATGTGCAAAATATGGTAGAGATAAAAAAAATGTGATATACTAGTACATAATGTTATGCATATTAGTCTCTGTTTCAAATAGAACAAAATATTCAAATATAATACCATAATAATTCTAATAAAAGCTATAAAGGATTAAAGGTGATACAGAAAGATTATATCTGATTGAGGAAATTATTTTTTAAAGCTTCACGGAGGAGGAAACATGTGCATGTCAGTAGAGTTTTGACAGGGAAAGAATGTGGAGAATATTTTAGGCAAAAGGAACAGCTTGAGGAAAAGATGTGAAGTGCCCAATGTGAGCTTGGAAATTAACCAGTGGGACAGTTTGTCATTTGAAAAAGGCAGGAGAGGAGAATGAAATAACACTAAATGGGCTGGTTGGCTCAGGTCATGGGTGGTCTAGGATGTCAGGTTAAGGAATGTACTTAATAGGCAATGGGAAACTCTGAGGGTTGCTTGGGGTTGGAAAGTGATGTTCTGAGAATGGTTCTTTAAAAAGATTTAGCCTACCTGGTGTGGCTCCGTGGTTGGGTGTCAACCCATGTATCAAGAGGTCACTGGTTTGATTCCTGGTCAGGGTACATGCCTGGGTTGTGGGCTTGATGCCCAGTGGGGGGCATGCAGGAGGCAACCAATCAATGTTTCTCTCTCATCATTGATGTTTCTATTTCTCTCCCTCCCCCTTCCTCTCTCTCTAAAATAAATAAAAACATATCATAAAAAAGATTAAATGGTCAGCTCTCTCCAGGAGAAGATAAATTTGAATGTGGAGAGCAGTTAGATAATATTATAATTTCAGGCAGGAAATAGAGTAACAGTCAGATCTGAGATCAAACTTAAGCTTTGTAAGAAAGTAGTTACGTAAATTGGACCGTTTTGCTTAAGTTCCCTCATCTAGATGATCTTCAAGTTCCTTCAAACAATAACATTCTATGATTCAAGGTCATAGAAAGCTTGGACTAGTCCAGTGGTCAGCAAACTCATTAGTCAACAGAGCCAAATATCAACAGTACGATTGAAATTTCTTTTGAGAGCCAAATGTTTTAAACTTAAACTATATAGGTAGGTACATTGTTATGAACTTAAATAGGGTACTTCTAAGGTTTAGGAAGAGCCACACTCAAGGGGCTAAAGAGCTGCATGTGGCTCACGAGCCGCAGTTTGCCGACCATGGGACTAGTCCAATGAAAATAGGAATGGAAAGTTGAAAATGAGCAGGAGGCATTTGCGGAGATAGATTTTGTTCGCATTCCTTAAAGGGGCCTGCACTGATATTTTAGGCTCCACGATTCTTCAATACAAAGGATTAAAACCTAGAACTGCAAATATTTCTGCATCTCTGGTCTCTACCCACTAAACCTGAGTAATATCTTTCAGTCATTATAATAATCCAAAAGTCTCATATAGTTCCAAATCTTTCCTTGAGGACTATGACTACTGAGACTTTTCTCATCTACCACTCCACACACAATAACTATATAACTATGTGAGTCTACTTTAACTAATATTTGAATATAGTAGAAAACTGCAAGACTCTTAATGCCTTTGATAGCCATGGATAATTCATGAGAAAAAATTCATGTTGGAAAAGATTATGTTTCATTTTAGACATATTGAATTTTTAAGTACCAGTGGAATATTCAGATATCCTATTTGGACTTGGGTAGTGAGGAGAAAAGAGAAAGAAGAAAAAAAACAACAGCAACACAAGTTCAATAATTTGTCTCTTCAATCTTGAGAGAGAAAAAAAATGGTTCTTGTTCAACTATTGAGATATTTATGAAATAAGAGGAAGTATTCTGTCCTCGCTGGAATCTGCCTACTTGTTCCATTCTTATTAAAACACTAGAGGCCCGATGCACAAAATTCATGCAAGGAACTCTGCCCTTATAGCCGTGGTGGCTTGCCTCGGCCCTCACAGCCCCGGCTTCTTCCGGAAGGACGTCCGGTCTAATTAGCATATTATGCTTTTATTATTATCGATACTTCAAATTTTCCTTTTGAACTTCCAAGAAACCAAAAGAAAATGACCATCTCTTGGGCATCAACATGTATCAGATGCTTGCTAAGCATTTTACATGTGTATTTTAAATTGTCCCTTTGTCTCAGGTTGAATACCTTGCTCAGTATGACATAGTTAAATAGCAGAAAAGGAAGACTCAAACTTAGTTCTGTTCATTTCCAAAACTGAGATTATTTTCACGACAACAGTGTGACAGATGATTTGAATTTAAAAAATCCATTCTGACATGGAAATTGCTATTATCTATTCATGTACTCTCCTCCAAGGTCTCTGGAAGAACAATGCTGTAGGCAGAGTGACTGGTGGGATTTTCAGGCACCATGCGAGGCAGGTGAGTCACAAACCATTCATACCTAAGTCCCAACAGGGACTACAAGCCTCAGCTTGAACAAGGACAGGATGATTTAGATTTGTTCATTTCACTTGCAACACCTTCCCAATGGAAATGGATTCTTTTTGTGTGTGTTTTTAAATTTATTTTAATATATTTTTAGTAAATTATAGTTGACATACAATATTATATTAGTTTCAGGTGTACAACATAGTGATTTTACATTTATGGACCTTACGATGTGATCACCATGACAAGTCTAGTGACCATCTGCCACTGTACCAAGTTATGATGATATGATTGACTGTATTCCCTGTGATGTACATTACATCCTCAGGACTATTTACTTTATGACTGGAAATTTGTACTTCACCTATCTCTCCCCTTCGCCCCTCCTCACCGCCCCTCCCCCTCCTGGCAACCATCAGTTTGTTCTGTTTTATTTGTTTTGATATTTTAGATTCCACATATAAGTAAAATCATATGGTATTTGTTTTTGTCAGTTTGACTTATTTCACTCAGCATAATACCTTCTAGGTTCATCCATGTTGTTGTAAATAAGATTTTATTTTTTGATTGCTGAATAATATTTCATGAGTTAAAAAATAAGGATGTATTTGAAAGTGTTGCAATATAATAACAGCTGTTTATGGAACCGGAAACCTTTTTTGGTGCACAATATGATGCTCAACCAATTGAGCCACGCCAGCCAGGGCTAGGTTCTGGCTCTTACTTAGATCAGTCACTTAATGGCCAAAAGTTAGAAGTGCTCCCCAAATCTTTCTACCATGGACCCAGCCAGTTCCTGTAATAGGGCCACTCTATGCAGCCACACCTGTAGAACCATAATTTGCTAGACTCCCAGAAGCATAAAGTGTTTGGTGTCCTTAACAGGTGACTTTTATAAACAAAAACATTATTCACTAGTTACTTCCATTTTGAAAGTAACATTGACCTTATTAAAGGTATAAACTCATAAACCTATTTCTTTCTTAATCTATTAAGTTCAATTTTATATCATCTTTTGATTTTAATGATCAGTGTTTGTACGCCCTTTATTAATTCTCTTATCCCTTCCTGGGAATTATTTTGGTATAAATATCACTTCTTAAATGCCAACCTTAATTTGAACATTCAAAAATTAATCTTATTGCTTAATAAATTGTGTTAAACGAATTATTTTGTTCAATCATTGGTTCTTATGCATTCCATTGGTTCTTATATTTCAGTGTTTTGATTCTTTATATACTGTTCAATTTTGTGTTGTGTTAATTCTAACTAGCTATTTGAGATATCTTTTTTAATAGTTACCATATAGTGGTATTTTATTTTTAACTGAAATCTATTTTTCCATAGTGAATAATTTTGTCTGTATTATTCTTACTTTGGAAATTTTTTGTTCTGTTGCCTAATAAAATGGTCAAAGTTTTGACTTTTCTGTAAACACATGAAAGACAAATGTCTACTTTTCATATAGAATATTAATTTAATATATGCTAAATAGATCCACTACAATAATTATGTTAATGAGAACTTTCCAATGCCTAATTTGATTTATTTGAACTGTCATAAACTGATAAGCAGTGAATTAAAATTTTCTTTATTTAAAAATAATCACTGTTAAGAGGGCTTTCATAACTTGAGCAATTCACCTTAACCATTTGAGCTGCCTTTATAAATTCAGAATTTTTAAAAAGTATTTCACACTTTTTGACTAACAAATAAAATTTACCCAAGTAGTTAAATAATACATGCACAACCAGTACATTAAATTTATGGATATGGTGAGTCTTACGTTATCTTAAATGTTACAGTACTCTTTAATACATCAGATTCCATAACTTTCAAATAAAAACAGCAACCAGAATCCATCATTCAACCACATGCTTAAATTGAAATATTTTAAATAACTTACTAAGTTAAATTCTCTTTTATACTATTACAAGTTCTTAAGTTATCAAGAATGCCTAGGTAATTCCTTATCACAAAATATTAAATTTATGAATTCTATTTGGTTCACTATGTCTCCATTTAACTCTACATTTTCCCCAGGATTAAAAAAAATCCACTCAAGAAACCAATTATGTCTGTCTAAATCATTTGGAGTTCCCTTTCAAGACAAATTCTTAGAATTGCCTTCCTAGTTAATCAGGGTTGTTTCTCAACCACAGATTGTGGCCCCTGTGAGAGCTGAAGATGCAGACATCTGGGAACATTATTCTCAAGGTCATTAAGGACAGATAGAGCTGCAAATGAAGTGGTATCTGGCTTTGGGTCTACAGTAAAATTACACTTCACTCAATTCTTCCTTTCATTAAAGAATTTGGCAGCCCACCCTTAAATTAGCTAACTTTCCTCATATGGCAGGGTTGTTGTTGTGTTGTTGTTGTTTTTTCATTATTTCCTTGGCTCTTTTAAGATATTAAGTGGCATCAGAGTGGATTTTGCATTTTTTTCTTTTACTTTTCTGGCTCCATATCACACTTTCTAAGATCACTCTAGCATTCAAATGACAATACCAAATGGTGAAATGTTGTCTAAGCAAAGTGTGAAAGGAAAATCTGCCCTCATTTTGTATTCTTCTAATATGTCAATAAACCTGTTATGCATTATGCTCTGTTGAAAGTTAATGCATCTTGAGAATGTTACTTCGAACAAAATGCAGTTCTTGTCCTCAAGTAATATACATCAAGTTAGGGAAAAAGACAAGCAAAGAAAAATTTGAAAGCCCCGTGAAAGGGCTGGCTCTGGAACTAATGGAAGAGGACTGAATTATTTTCTTAAAACTATTAAGAAAATTTTTCCAGAAAAAAACACTTTCGATTGCAGCATTGACTTTTAAATCACTTTAATGCTCTCTTTTAGAGTCATGCTGAACAGTGGACATCAGAGTCAAGCCTCAGACTGGAAATAGCATCACCTAGACATTTGTTAAATATACCAACTCATCGTTTCAGATCTATTGAAACAGAAACTCTTGGGCGGAGCCCTGAAATATGGGTTTAGCAAGCCCTCCAGGTGATTCTGAGGCACATGGAAGTTTGAGTTTTAGAATAACACTAGGTAACGTTGATCTCAAATTATGTTCCAAAACGACCATGTTCCAAAATGGAAATATATATGGGATGTAAACTGTGAAGAGTTACATAGGCTACTAAATTGGGTTTTGGATACTGAACTGCATTGGGAACTAATGTTTGAACAAATGGTGCCAGATGTCTCAAATGATAACTGGTCAAATATTTTGCATTGAAGTGATTCTGAACCTGATGACTATGGCTGATCCGTAGCAGTACTATCAGCAAAACGGTGAAAATCTGAGTTAGGCACTTTATAGCAAGTTTAGTTCCTGAAAGCACAGAGTAAAAAGAAAACAGACAAAATATTACCAATTTGGGGGATGTTTTTCTGTTGGGAAAAAATAAGTAGGGTAGGATGAGCAAGCTTTCAACAGGACAGTCACTCTTCTAGTGCAAAATCACTTTAGACTAACCCCCACTTTTAATCGCTGAAATATGCTGCATGAACAAAAGCACCAAAGGAACAAAAAGAGAGCAAAACATGGACAAAATTCTGACCTTCTCATCTTCCGCCATATTTAACAAATTCCAAGTTCATCAAGATCAAGATCTTTGATAGAGCATTTCCTCTCCCTGTCATCCCCACAGAACCATCAATATAATAATAATAATAATAATAATAATAATAAATAGTTGAAAAATATGGCATATGAAACCAAATCAAATGAAAGAAATAACTTTCTCTCCCCACCTCCCCCAACAACAACAGATCCAAGATGGTCATTTAGAGTCCCAATAATTTTCCTAGATAATGCCCCAGATTAAGGATAGAACAGGAATTAGGCAAATCTACATTGAGTCAGTGAGATGAACAAGTTCTGAGGATTGAATGTAAAGTGCGGTGACTATGATTTGTAATACAGTTGACCCTTAAACAATGTGGGGGTTGAGTCTTCAAACTCCCTTAGTGGAAAATCCACCTATAAGTTTTGTGCAATACTTGAGCTCACTGCAATAGCAACAGGAGGAAGCTACAGAATTATTACAGTATTATTACAGTATGTACTATGGTTAATTCTATACATTTATGATTTAATACTGCATCTTTGCATTTGTTTATATTTCTCTTGACTGCGAATGGCACCATGCACTATCCTTAAGTGTTTGCATATGTTTTGATAAATGTTAGCATTTTACGCTTGATTTGTGTATAGGTTATCGTAGCAAATGATAAAATAGATTAGTATCTACACATACTTTATGCATTCATGACATACCTAACATTTTCTTAATTTTTAAAAATATTTCTAGGCTATATGGTTTGTGTGTAAGTTTTTTCAAATTGTAGCAAATCTCCAAAAATTTTTCAGCATATTTATTGAAACAATCCACATATAAGTGGACAGGTGTGTTTAAACCCATGTTGTTCATAGGTAAACTGTACTTTATTATATACTTGAAAGTTAAGAGAGTAGATCTTAAATGTTATCACCACACACACCAAAAATGGTAGTTATGCAAGGAGATAGACATGTTAACTAACATTATTGTGGTAATCATTTTATAATACATATGTGTGCATTACATCATCATGTTGCATACCTTAAACCTGCATGCCATATTTCAATAATCTATAATAATAAAAGTGTAATATGCTAATTAGACCGGACAGCAGAACAGCGGAACGACCGTCTGGACGACTCTCCAGAGGAAGCCAGGCACCGCGGCTGCGAGGGCTGAGCCCCTTGCACGAATTTTGTGCATCGGGCCTCTAGTATCTTAATAAAGCTGGAAAATTATTAATATGACAATGTTTAAATGAGATAGTTTTAATGTGATAAAATTTGAGATGTTTAATTCTTACCAAAGTTTAGATTTTGGCTTTTTTGTGTGTGTGTTATTGGGAAGTCTGGGACAGAATGTTAGATTTAGTGAGTCAACTCTGGGTTGCCCTTTCATTAGGGGCTATGTTAGAGGGACCAGAAAATAATAGAGTAAAATTTTGTTGTAGCCTTGAAAGCACACGTAGGGAGCATTACAAAACTGGTTTATAAACCTTGCTTAGACAGCAGTTAAATTATTGTTTTCCAATCTAGTTGTGGCACATAGGCACACCAAGTGCAATGAGATTTTTATCAGCCAACCAGAAAACCACTTCTATATCATGAACAGGAAATTCTCCACCTTCACATAGTCAATCTTCAAAACAAGTATTAGATCAGCGGTTCTCAACCTGTGGGTCGCCAACCTGTGGGTCTCGACCTCTTTGGGGGTCGAACGACCCTTTCACAGGGGTCGCCTAAGACCATCGGAAAACACATATATAATTACATATTGTTTTTGTGATTAATCACTATGCTTTCATTATGTTCAATTTGTAACAATGAAAATACATCCTGCATATCAGATATTTACATTACGATTCATAACAGTAGCAAAATTACAGCTATGAAGCAGCAACAAAAATAATTTTATGGTTGGGGGTCACCACAACATGAGGAACTGTATTAAAGGGTCGCGGCATTAGGAAGGTTGAGAACCACTGTATTAGATAAATGTAACTTATTCGCATCTAATAGAACACACACAAGAGGTCATTGTATGTTTCAGTTTACACACAATAAATTATGACATGAACTGGAGGAAGCACAGAAATTATTCTTTAACAAGAAATGCTATCTCTATTTGAGTTCTAGTGCCTAATACACACCTCTGTGATGAAACTTCCTTTTGTTCTTGTGATATTTTAATAAATACCATAAGGGTAGACATTCAAATGAAAGCATTTTGTGTGAAAAAGTTATTAAATGACATCTTATTCAAACCTGCTTGAGGCAAGATGAAAAATATGTCCGATTTCTTCACAGGCATTTCTCATATGGAATTATTTTCCATAGAAAGTGGCCACTTCCTAAATAAAGCACCCCTTTGCCAGTTGGTCCCTTTCCTTGAATGGCTGGGCTACTTCAAATGTCACCACACCCTAAATAATGAATCTTTGCAGCTTGCACAAGCTAATTCCCAGTGCAACCCGAGTTCCCAGCTCTTCACATCGTAAACTGAAAATTAACAGCAATTTTCCATTATGACACTGTGACTCCAACTGTGTTTATTATAAGTGTTTCAGGAAAAAAAAATACAGCATGATATGATTTCCCTATATATGTCTATTTTTTGACGTTTCAAGTACAACATTTTCAGACCCACTTATATAAATAAGATGATACTCTAATGGGGGGGGGTTATTAATATATTTCATCTTCATGTTTAAGAAAGAAAAACCTCATGGCACAAACTTGAACTAGCACATTGTTTTCTTGATTTGCAGGGTTTGAAGAGACACTGACTGAATAGCTCTCCCTAAAGCAATATTTCGTGGAGTCTGCGGAATTTCTGTAATGCAGCAAAGTAAGCCTTGCCTCAGGTTTAATGTCTTCTTTTTATTAGCAGAATACTGTGCACCTGCTGAAGACACCTGCACACTTGAACTTCGCATTTTAAGCCAAATTCAATCAAGTATGCATTAGCACATTGACTCACCATCAGTTACATTAAGGATTCAGGTTCGATTCATAAATTACGTAGCAAGATGGATGTCCCCTGTACCCTGCCTCCTTGTTGCTCTCCCAGTCTCACCACCCCATGCAGAGGATTATCTATCACAGTGGAGCAGTAGTTTGATCCTTACTGTCAAGTGGAATTAGGAGGTTAAATCTTGGAAGCAAATTCATAAGTCTCATAGCCTATTGATTGTTTATGAGAAATTTTATTTGTGATTATAAGTAGGCATATTTTCAGAAGTAAATGTCTATCAATCACAAGAACATAAGCCTTCTGCATAACAATGTTTGTGTGTTTTTTTTCCATTTGTAACAGCAGCTGCCAAATGTGTTTCCTACAGGTAACAGAAAAATACTGGAGGCCATTTTCATTTCTTCTATCTAAACTTGGGTTTATGGTTGTAGTTTCATGCTCTTTCAAAATATGTGTATTTAGCCCAGCCGGTGTGGCTCAGTGGTGGAGCATCGACCTATGAACCAGGAGGTCACAGTTCAATTCCTCATCAGGGCACATGCCTGGGTTGTGGGCTTGATCCCTAGTGTGGGGCGTGCAGGAGGCAGCCAATTGAGGTTTCTCTCTCATCGATGTTTCTATCTCTCTCTCCCTCTCTCTCTCAAATCAGTAAAAGCAAACATTAAAAAATAAAGAAGATTTACAAGGACTTTGGCTCCAGGTTCACAGCTTTGTTTAAATCAGTTCAGGAACGAGGCTGTTTCCTTCATTCCTGATCCTCCTTTCTGCACCTGTATAAAAGGCCAGCTAATGGAGGTGTCTGTCGCACACATCTCCTTGTTGACATTTACTTCTCTATAATAAACACACATATCACTTTGGTCATGATGCAATGCTGGAGGTTTCTAATCACTTCAGAGGAGAAAAGTAACAACAGATTACATACTTGATAGGTTAATAAACCCAAGTTTCAAAACCCGATTTTAAACGCATGATATAATCAGTTAGCAGAGAGAAGAGGACCAAATATCTGAGATCAGTCTATATTGATAATGATAATAGCTACTATTTACCAATGCTTACAAACCATATCTCCTTCTGCAAGTTTACATGCATTGTCTTAACATAAACCTTAAGTATCCCTATGAGAAAGATAGGGTATCTGCATTTTACAGACCAGGCAATCAGGACACAGGAAGGTTCATTGATTAGCAAATGTTCATTGATTAGCAGATGAGGGTTCATATGCATGCATCAGACTCCAGAATAACCTGTATTCACTGGGATGCTGCCTCTCTAATTACTTGCTCTAATTATTATAATGTTACCCTGTTTTCCATGTAGACCAAAAAAAAGTAATTTTTTTCTGAAAATGAAATGAAACAGATATGCAATGGTGTCACAATGTGTTCTGGGTAGGATTGTTAAAGAATTCAAATTTGGCAAGTAGAACTGAGATGAAGGGTCTGTCATTCTCCCTCAGATCATAAATTCTGGTGAGGAGTTGGGGAATGATTTCAGTTGGTCTTAAGTTGAGGTGAAAACTATTCTTTCCACTGAACAGGAAAATTCTTAGCTCTAAGAAAACTTGAAATCAAAACTTAAAGCAGTTTATTTAAAATTAAAAAAAATAATAATACTGCACCATGTTAATACTTTGTAGCTTCTTTGTTTTGTGTGATAAACATTTTAAAGGAGAAAATTCATCTAGTGATAAAGAGAAATCCATAGATATTAAATCTTGTTGGAACCTAGCAACTTACAATAAGTAAAATCTGTATTGATTCTATCTATGTAATCAAGTAAAGAAAGAAGGTAAATCACATATAAATGAGGTCCTCCATATACAAAACACTTGGCAGTAGTAATGTTGAAAAAGATTTTTTTTAAATTTATGGTCAAAATAATAAGAGTGTAACAGAAATTTGTCTTCTGTTTTCTTTTTTAAAATTATGCTTTAATTGCTTCTAAAAAAAATAGTAAAAAATGAAATAAACTCAACAGACTTTAAGTATGCATTGTTTTCTTTGAGAGATACAAACAAACAAAAATAAAACACAAAATGTTTTGACTAAAGATGGCCATTTGAAAGGAAATTTTAAAATTTGCAACACCAGCACATGGCATGCATTTTTCACATAGTAGGTGTTTGTTGGATGTTGAAGTTTTTGGGAAACTTTCCTGAAAGCTTAAAGAAATTTACAAGTAGTATCTATTTTGACATACACAAAATAGGTCTGAGAAGGATGGAGAACCCAAGGAGTTTATAAGTAACTTGATTAATTTGTCTACACATTAAACGGCAGAACTGAAGTCAGGGTTTTCAGGAGCAAAATGCACTCATGTGTTACGACTGAAAGGTGCGCTTCATGACATTCCACGTGACTCTTCATAAAGAATGCTCACCCACATTATTGGACATAGCCTTCCACTGTTCTTACGAAGGCAGTGTTATAAGTATCTCCATTTTACAGACTAAGATTTATAACCACCCTGATGTCAAAATAGGGCCTTGAACCTCAGCCCTCAGACAATTAAGACAGAGTGTTTTTCTCCACTAGAGTTTTTGTACAGTCCCTCAGTCCATCCCAACCCTTATTTTTCTAGTGAGAATAGTCATTTCTACCTTGACTTGGGCATCATCCTGCTCAAGTGTGAGCAGCAGTCCGTGTTCCGTGAAAAGCAAAGCAATTCAAAAAGCGAATTTTCCACAGTCTCATCCCAATCCCCTGAAGTCTTATGGTTTTAACTACCTTGGAGGCCAGACTTGCAGATTTATTATATCACCCAGGGATAGCTGTCTTTGGTCCGTTTCAGACCGTGGGGGTTGTCTCTAACCCCTTGCACCTGAGTGAGAGGAGAAAGCATCCTTTGCTCTGTGCATCCTGACTCTCCTCCTCCAGTAGCTCCCATTGTTGGGGCCCGACCTAGACACATGGCCTGTGTTTGTTAGCATGCATCCATGCCACTTCCGGTTGCTCAGTTCTGGCATGGTGATGCTCTTCAGAATCTTATTCGAGCAAGGAAGGCCAGTCATTTTCATGGTTAACTAGTAAAGAGCTCGTTGGTTTAGGGCACTCTGTGGGTGCGAGGAGGGAGGGGTAACATGATGGTGAATGTTTTTCTTCCCTTCCTGCTCACGGAGCATGTCCCCTGCACTGATGGAAACCATGTCTGCCCCTCCGCACGGAGAGGATTTTAATCCTTTAATAACTTTACCAGGGCCCATGAGCAGTGTCTTTTTTCTTTCTCTCTCTCTCTGCTTTTTTTTTTGTTGTTGGTGGTATTTTTTTTTTTTAATTCTACCTGAGAATAGGAAAAACAGAAAAGAAAATGGCCCACAAAATATATGTGCACAGTAAGAATTATGACAAGGATGCTCTCCAAGATAAATAAGCCACAGGCCATTTCCTCTGAGAATCCAGCTCTTGCTGTCATTCATTGGTAACTTAGGTCGACTTCTCTGAATGATTCATGAATCAGTGGCTTAAACGATAACTGATTTTTTAAAACCAAATGGCAAATGTCTACTACAGAAATGCAACCTGGGTTTGTTTTTTTTTTTTTTATAAGAAATTAAATTCTGAACCAAAGGATACAGAAACTGTTCCCTAGAGAAATTCTTTCTTTTACCAAGTAGTTATTTAGATAACATGTTTATTTTAAAGCCTGTTCCTTTCGGATTAAATTTGAATTTTCCTAGCTGGGAACTCTGTATCATTAACTGCTAGCTTAACACAATAAGAACATCATGGGGGGAAAGTGAAGGCAAAACAGAAACATGTAAGATTGTAGTTCTTTCCCATTTCCCTCCTTTGGAGTAATAGAATGTTGAAGTGAATAGTTACTAGAGGTTATGGGTACAGTATTTTTCCTCCTTTAAGTTGGATGACTTTATTTTTAGTAAGTAAGCATCCTTAAGCTTTTTCTAGTGCTTCCCTCAAAGAAATAATTGGAATTACTCTTTTTTATTCAGTAAAGGGGAGTGACTTACGGAGGATCAAGTGCTCACTACTAAACCTGGGCTCATCTCTTCTGTCGCTAAATCAGGAGGATGAGTTGCTGTGATCTATGTGTAATGCCAGTTTCTGAAACATGGTAGCTGAAATTCACATGCTGTAACTAGTTTACTACAAAATTAATTCATAACTAGCTTTGAAGAGGCAGTCAAGGAGTTAGAAAATCCATGATTTCAAGGAATTTAAGATTCTTGGATTTGTGTATTGTGGGCATGGTTGAATTTTTTATATCACAGGTAGTGGAAGGCTTACATGAACCTTAACAGTTCATCATATTGTGATGGATTTTTCCTATGGAGTGGTTACATTTCAAGGAACTAAATTTAAACATTTTCTATGATATCAAGGTACGTCCCAAATTTTAGCTCTCATCTCTCAGCTCTGGGCTTTCCTTGTGTCTACCTCTAACGCAGTCTGATAGGACATGTCTACAAACACTTCAGGATCTTTGATTCGTACAAGTTAAATATTCAATCGTGATATTTAAAGGCAAATATCAATGAGACCACAAGAATCAAACCAAGGTCTTTTTAAATAGGTTGTCTCTAAATATGTAACCCTTTAAAAATGTTTAACTTGGATTGCTTTCAGGGGTTAGATGCTAGAAGTCCCACCGAGCCAGTCTTGTGTAGGGAATTGTTATAATGTCTTGAAGCCTCTACTGCATGGCCAGACTGGAAATACAAGTAAAATTGGGGAACATTCATCCGTAATTACCAACTGAGGTTCAGCGAGGAGGAGGCATATCAAGGAAAAACAGAAAATACCTGGAGACGGGTGGCAAGGACGAGGTTGTGCGGGGCTGACCCGGCTTCCATGGGGACAGGCCGAGGGTGAGGAGGGAGCCCTCCACTAAGAAGACAGAGGCCCAGCGCCCAGGTGGGCCCCACAGCTGCAGCACTAGAGCCAAGACAGGCGGCCCATGGAACATCCAGGCGTGAAAGGCAGCAGGGCTTCTGGTTGCCTGGGAATCTGGAACCTGTGGGAGATAAAGCCACAGGGTTGTTCTGTTGTTTGGTTGTTTGTCTGTTTAATACTTCTTTTTAAAAAAATATATTTTATTGATTTTTTACAGAGAGGAAGGGAGAGAAATAGAGAGCTAGAAACATCGATGAGAGAGAAACATCGATCAGCTGCCTCCTACACATCTCCCACTGGGGATGTGCCCGAAACCAAGGTACATGCCCTTGACCGGAATCGAACTTGGGACCCTTGAGTCCACAGGCCGACGCTCCACGCTCTATCCACTGAGCCAAACCAGTCAGGGTTGTTTAATACTTCTTTATTGTTGAAAGTATTACATATGTCCCCTTTTTTCTCCCATTGACCCCTCCAGCCCGCCCCTGCCCCAGGCCCTCACCGCCCCATTGTCTGCGTCCATGGGCCATGCATATGTGCATGCAAGGTCCTTTGTGGATTATCTCACCCCCTCCCCCATCCTCTCTCCCCAGCGCACAGGATTTTCATTTGCAGCTACCACCTGAGGCTTCAGTGGAGAGAGGGTTGGCGTGGACTGAGGTGCCTGAGGAGAGACTGGGGTAGGAAGCATTGGGGGGAGACCTGGAGTCGATCCCACTCCCCATGCCCCCAAACCGAAACAGCCATTTTTCCTAAGAGGTGCTGGCCCCTTTCAGAAGCCACAGCCCAGGAAAAGGGAAAAACCCTGCTCTCGGGGTTACAGCCAGCCCCGCCCTCAGGAGCCCTGCCCGCCACACCCTGCATCTTGACCTTTGCAGAGACTCATATCTATGAACATTTGTACTAGTAAGACTAAGTTATATGGTGTAAGCACATCCATGTGCCCTTAGCTCATGCTATGAACTGGGAAGATTTTGTATAAGTAAAAACTGTCATGCTTACTTTTTCACACTCTATTTGTTGGTTCCCCACCAAACCCCCAAAGGTCCTAACACATATGTAGAAGTATCTTTGATTTATGTACTTAATGGATATTTTGATAATTGTGAAAATGTAGCATGAACACAATAGCCTACGTTTTAGTATCTTTCAGAGAGTGAACTTTGAACCTGGCAGACGGTGCTACTGGTAAAGGAACAGCTCTGCTTGGGATGCAAATCCCCCTTTAGCACAAGAATTATTGACCCGCAGATGTCTAATGGTTCCTTCGTGTTGTATATCCAGTCCACTGCCACCCGGGCATGCTTCGTTTTTGTGCCTTGGGGAGTTGAGCGAGGAACACTGATGGAAGCCCACTCCACAGCTAAATGCAATCATTAGGCCGTGATTCTTGTTTCTCTGTCCCCCCAGCACCTCAGAGTACCCAGCTGTAATAATAATCAACACTGCACACGCACATAATTGGATTCAGGTCACAATTCAAACCAACTGCTCTGGAATACCAACTCACAAGCATCACTAAACAAGGGAATGCTTATGTCTTTATTCCGCACAGAGGATACGGAGATGCCGAGCCTCAGCCCACGTGACCTCTAGTGCTTCTGAATGCCAATGGTGTTCACTGGGCCAACAACTTCAGAAGAAAGAAGCCCAACCATTCAGCGATAGGAATCCTTAAAATAAACCCAGAGGTTCAGAGCTATGAATATGTTGATGTGCAGTTAATTCCAGTGGCATACAGTTAAGAAATCATGTTTCTGTGTGATTCAGCAACACAGTCACATGTGGGGCTTTGCCTATAAATCACAGTTGTTTGCTGTTCCTGTTCATTGGTATTATCAAGTCTATTAAAGGGTTACATGATCTAGATACGTGAGCAGAAGTATTGGTGATATTAGGAACTCCTGAAATCTGTGTTGCTTGCAAACAATGGGCAGAACAAAGGATTTGCCTGGAGATTGCTGTGCTGTGTTACACAGTTCACACCCAAGAAAGGCATCTGCTTGAGTCATCTCCTGCTCCCATCCATATCTATAAAAGCTTTGAATTGTAAGCTTAGTATGACAACAGGGTGTCATACTAAAGTGCTGCCCGCATTGAACAACGGTCTTAAGCTCAATAATTCAGAGCAACTGACACCATAGTTAAGTAGAGTTTCAAACAACAGCCAATGAGTGGAACAGAACCTTTTGAGATACATATTTTGAAAATAGGTTAAACACCATTAACTTTGAATACAGATTCTTAGTTAATTTTATATGAATTTGAGAGACAAAGAAATGCCCCATTAGACAAGCCTGATTAAATTTCTCTTTGTTGTTCATGCTGGCAACGATGGAAATAGAATGACCAATGCACTTTTTTAGTTACACAAAATAGACCCCATCTAATCCAACGAAGAGGACCGGGGATGCACAAAGATTCTGGTACATACCTTCTGACAATGGTTTGGTGAGTGACATGTAAAGCCAGGATTTACAAATATCACCCACGTGAACACAGCGATGGCACTCAGGCTGGAAAATCCTGTACAAATCCAATAAGTGGTTTAAGATGTGCAAATAGAGGCTTCGGCGGGGAGTCAGGTATTAGACGCCACCTGGAGCATGTGCGAGAGAGTGTATCCATCAATGTGGCAGCTGGGCTGAAATTGTAAAGAGAGCTGCTTTTTATTACATTTGTTTTAATGCATACATTTCCCCTGTCACGGGCACCCCAGGAAAACTACTAAGCAACAGAAATGAATGGTGCCCATTACCGGATATTCATACTTGTGACAACAGAAGAAAGAATCACAACACAACAGTAAGCAAAAAGTAAAAATAAAATTGATATACAAATTATTTTTAAGTTGCTGCAGTAGGAAAAATCTTGAAAACCAATGGGCAATATTTTAATAGGAGAAGTGGGAAGGGAAGCAGCAGCAGTTCCTATTTGATCATGAATATCCTTCTCCTGATATCAGATGGACAGTCTCTATGATGATTTTTAAAAGCAGGGTCACATTTTAAAATCCATTTTGAACCTAAAGAGCAAAAAGTGGTTCTCTCTAATCTGAGACTTAGTGTAAAACCCTGAGTATGGAAAATGTTAGGAGCCTGCGGTTGGGTCCAACCCGTTTCCATGTTAGGAACAGAGACCACATTGCCTGCAGCCGTTCTGTAACTGCTGGGCGGATCCATCCGTGTGCAGACCTTTCTAGAATTTTATGTAGCTCATAACTGAATAGCAAATGCCAGTGACTGCCTAATTGTGCTTTCATGATGATGGTACAGTATACATGACATACTATTAAGCTGATTTGGGAACAACATGGAAACAGCCTTAATAAAAGCTAATTATTAAAAAGGCAAAACAAGTCTTTGGTAACCAAAAGGAGGTCAGTGGTTGCTTGAAGTCTGGGGTGAGGATGACGTTGACTAGAAAGGGCAGGAGGGAAGTTTTGGGGGTAACAGAAATGTGCTCTATCTTCACTGTGACGGTCGCTATATAGATATTTATCATAGTTCATTGGCCTGTGCAATGAAAACAAATGTATTTCATTGTGTATAATTTATACCTCAATAAAGCCCTCACCCCCCTACTGTCTGTGTCCATTGGTTATGCTTATATGCATGCATACAAGTCCTTTGGTTGATCTCTTACCCCACTCTCCCCACCCTCCCTGCCTTCCCTCTGAAGTTTGTCGGTCTGTTCAATGCTTCTCTGTCTCTGTATCTATTTTTGTCCCCACCCTCCTCTGCCTTCCCTCCTGAGGTTTGTCGGTCTGTTTGATACTTCTCTGTCTCTGTATCTATTTTTGTTCATCAGTTTATGTTGTTCATTATATTCCACAAATGAGTGAGATCATGTGATATTTATCTTTCTCCGACTGGCTTATTTCACTTAGCATAATGCTCTTCAGGTCCATCCATGCTGTTGCAAATGGTAAGAGTTCTTTCTTTTTTTCCTTTTCTTTTTTTTTACACAATGAAGTATTCTATTGTGTAAATATACCACAGTTTTTTAATCCAGTCATCTACTGACGATCACTTGGGCTGTTTCCAGATCTTGGCTATTGTAAATAATGCTGCTATGAACATAGGGGTACATATATCCTTTCAAATTGGTGGTTGGGGATTCTTAGGATATTTATCCAAAAGTGGGATTGCTGGGTCAAATGGGAGTTCCATTTTTAATTTTTTGAGGGAATTCCATTCTGATTTCCATAGTGGCTGCACTGGTCTGCATTCTCTCCAACAGTGTACAAGGGTTTTCTTTTCTCCAGAACTTGTTGTTAATTTATTAATGGTAGCGATTCTGGCAGGTATGAGGTGATATCTCCCTGTGATAGTAATTTGCATTTCTCTGATGACTAGTGACATTGAGCATTTTTTCATATGTGTATTGGCCTTCTGTATGTGCTTTTTGGAGAAGTGTCTATTCAGGTCCTTTGTCCATTTTTTCAATTGGATCGTCTTCCTGTGTTGAGTTATATAAGTTCCTTATATATTTAGGAAATGTCTCATTGGCAAATAGGCAGTAACTTTTTAAGCCTAGGCTCACACCCAATACTTCTGTCTCCAAAGAATGTAGTCTATCCAGGACCCAATGTGTTTACCTGTCAAACCCAACGGGAGTTTCAACAGAGTGGAATGCCAACCAACAGGCAACATTTCTGGAATAGCATGACCTACGGAAACTGTTGGAAGGGCCAAAAGGGACAGGTTATTTTGTTCACCAAAAACTGTAAAGAACTTAAAAGTACTACAGGGTATTCTGTATTCTTGCAATTTTAAATTTGTCTACCTTTTTATATTTGTTGTTGTCTATTCTTTATTAAATTCTCCTGTAAAACATCTTGATAATGGGGCCTTTAAACAAGGGTCAAGTAAACCTTAGGTTAGGTGAACAGCCTAAATGACCTAACGTTGAGAAGATTGTAAACAGATAAATAGAATTTTCAAAAAAATAATTGCAATCCTTTGCTCACTAACACCTTTTTTTTAAATATATTTTTTGTTGATTTCATAGAGGAAAGAAGAGGGAGAGAGAGATAGAAACATCAATGATGAGAGACAATCATTGATCAGCTGCCTCCTGCATGACTCCTACTGGGAACTGAGCACACAACTCGGCATGCGCCCTTGATTGGGATCGAAGGGTCTGCAGGCTGATGCTCTATCCACTGAGCCAAACCAGCTAGAGCAGCTCACTGACATCTTTGTTTTAAAAAGACTCTATCCATTATGATTGTCCTATAGCTTTTCCTTGACAGCACAGCCCGGGGCAGTATATACACATGCTCAGAGATTCTGTTCTACCTGACTCCTCCACCCCCACCTCCCCCTTCCCTCCCAGAGCAGCTGACATGCACGTATGCATAAAAATTAATGTTCTCATTTCAACTAACTCCTTTGGCAGAAACAAGTTTGTAAGCCAATGCAAACATGGAAGTAGGGAAAGAAAGAATGCGTAAACAAGAGGGATGAAAGGGCATTTGGAGATTTTACAAAATGAATAGCCATATTATATACTATATAACAAGAACAGAAAAATACCCTACTTTTATCATTTTAAAACTGCTATTAAACTGATGCTACGCAGTTCGCAATCACAACGTAATGAGCAAAAATAAAGACCATTAAAATCAGAGGCAAGAGATACAGTTTACATTTGAATTACAAGGATTGTAAAGGACATAGATGATATAATTTTGGATTTTCTGCTGAATGTGTATTTTTCCCATGAGAAATTTTACCTAAAGATGAACCATTTTAGTATTTTTTTACCCATGCCCATTATGAGCATTAAAAAACATGAATTCTAAAACTTTCTTATGCACATTCCTCAACTAAACGGGAGTTTTAGTTAAAGCTGCTAATTCTCCTTATTGTCATTTTCTTCACCCTGAAAAGACTCACTTTTTGACAGTTCTGATAGCCTCAGAAAGTGTGCTGTGGGCCTTCAATTACCCAGAAAATACTCTGTGGGCGGTTTGCTGGCATAATAACAGTAGACTAAGACACAGCAGTGTGGGTCATTAAATAATAAATATGTAAAGTATACTTTTAACATTTTATGTGAAATCATTTTAAAATACAAGGATAAAAATAATATAGAATTAACGGATTAGTCACATTTGGACTCTGCACATTGCCTGCGATATTTACCATTTAGCTGACTATGTAATAACAATAGCTATTAGGATTACAACTACAGGAAAATAATATTTAAAGTCATCTGTGCATATGTTAAATGAAGAAAAATAGATGAAATAATTAACTGGCTATATCTATTTTAGTCTCAAAAAATTAAAAAGGAAAGCTTCATGGGGAAATACTTGGAGACGTGGATAGAATGTAAATAAAAGATCAGACTACCCCAATCCTGGGCTTGAGCCGAAACGCTGCACAGTTACACCACCGCATTGATATATTGCCCTGTTTCAGCAGTGTGATCATAGATCCTAGATCCTAGATATAAGATATATTTTTCCAAAGAAAAAAAAATAGGTTGAAAATGTATATTTCTCCCCTGTCACATCCTAGTCTCTTAAGGAGCCAAAACCAAATATACAGCAGAGCTAGTAATGTGAGGCCCAGTACCTTTATCCTGATGTATGCCAATCTGTAATGATGGCAGTAAAACTCTCAAAATCAAATGACCCTTTTTATGTCTACTTTTATTTGTCCTGTATTCCAATTGCAAAGAAAGTCTATAAAACAGCTGAACTCTGTAGCCTGTGATATTCCATTCATGTTGTCAAAATAATGAAGGAATGGCTGAACGTTAAAAAGAGATTTGTCTGTGACCTTCATTAGAGTAAATGAAAGAACTTCATTCTTGAAAGAAACTCCACTAAGAATAAAATTTATCTAAATTTAACTTCTAGGGAATTAAAAATGGAATTCAGGACATTCTATTTTGTACAATATTCCTTTGAATTAAGTGCTTTATGAGATTCTGTTTAATGACAAAGATTAAATTATTCAATTATTTAAAAAAAAATCTTCTCCATTACTTTATACCTTAGTTTAAGATTTAGAGTTTTAATATATATATAATACATTTATATATATATGGATGTTTCCATTAATTGTAATTTCTGAGCAAGTGACCACATTGTATGATCAGGAAATTAGCACAATTAGAAACATGTCAATAGAATATAATGTCGTGAGCAAATAAAACTTCCACAAATTAGTGTGCAGCACACTTTTCCAATAAGAAAAATCACAAGAGTAGTGCATGGCAGTTAGTCATAAAAATTATGCAATTTGTAATGTTGACTCAAGATCAGAATACTTCTACACATCAAAAGAACGTGTTTGGTTTTCCTCCTCACACTTTCCCAGAGGATTTTGTGTGTCTGCCAACTTCATTTGACCATTTATTGGCCGAGGATACATCAATTCTGACCACTCTCTCAGCTCTGCCACAAATGTCCTGCCGGAGCCTCTCTTTTCCCAGCTCTGAACCAAATGGTTGAATTAACTAATCCTTAAAGCCACCTCTAGATGTTGGACTCAATATTTGAATTAGATTATAATCTTTGGATTTTTTTCAGCTCTAAAATGTTGTTTTTCAATACCTCATGCTCTCTAATCCTTAAAGCAGCAGCAGTAGCAAGGCTAGTCCACAGTTCATCTTGCAGAAAAGAGTGAACTTTCAGGGGTAGCCAACCTCCAAGATGACCTCCCATGATTCATACCTTTAATATCTATACTCTTGTGTAGTCCTGATCGCCGGCCAGGCCTAGGGACCCTACCCTATGTATTGGGAACAGTCTCTTAGATTTAAAGATTAAAACCTGGCAAGGCTCCTCTAACACTGAAAAAACAGGATGATGCAGCGATGACATGCATGGACTCTGGCTTGCACATTTCGTGGTCGGCCCTGATCCTGACACTTATAACTGTGTGACAACGCCAACTACTTAACTTCTCTCTGCTTCCGTTTTTCCACCCATAAGATGGGGGAAATGGTCCTCCTGCCTCAGAAGGATCATGTTATGTACTACTTTTTATAATCAGGGCAAAAAAATGTAGCTGCCCATACAACAGCAAGATGCCTTTCACCTGTATGAAAAGTATGATCACTGGTGCATGCAGCGTCCCAGATTGCGAGAGGGATGTCCAACTGCCAGTTTAGGCCCAACATCCCCCAAGGGGGTCCCAGATTGCAAAAAGACACAGGCTGGGTTGAGGGACCTCCCACTCCGATGCACAAATTTTGTGCACAGGGCCTCTAGTTGATTCTATATTACCCAAAGAAGATGAATTAAATAAAATTTTCCTTAGTGTAATTCTGATAAATTGACATAACACATATTCAAAATATACTGGTTTCCTAATATTCTAATACGTTTAAAGATCTATGTTTATATTAAAAAATCAAAATCACTAAGACAACTCTTTTTAAAAAAATATATTTTTATTGATTTCAGAGAGGAAGGGAGAGGGAGAGAGAGATAGAAACATCAATGATGAGAGAGAATCATTCCCCACTGGGGATTGAGCCCACAACCTGGGCATGTGCCCCTGGCCCTTTAATGCACAGGCCAATGCTCTAATCACTTAGCGACATGGCCAGGGAGGGGATTTTTTTAAACCACTGCCTCATTAAAACTGTTCAGCTACCTGGCTGGTGTGGCTCAGTGGTTGAGCGTCGACATCTCTGGTTCGATTCCCAGTCAGGGCACATGCCCAGGTTTTGGGCTCAATCCCCAATCTGTGGTGTGCAGGAGGCAGCTGATGGATGTTGATGTTTCTCTCTCTCCATGTTTCTATCTCTTCCTCTCCCTTTCTCTGTCTCTAAAAAAACCCAAACAATCAATAAAAACATATTTAAAAAACAAAACAAAGGAAACAAAACCCTGCTCGGTTAAAGAATCAGAACATACAGGGTGGGGCAAAAGTAGGGTCACAGTTGTGAGTACGTGAAACACAGAGTTTATTCCTGGATTGTTATTTATTAATTATTGTTGTGAACCTACTCTTGCCCTCCCCTGTATTTCTTTTATTTCCCCTGGAATATTTGGGGCTACCTATTCATCTGGACAGCTTCGATTCTCTCACTACAATAAATCTGAGGCAGCAATTTAGTACTTGGTCTATAACAAGAATTATTTATAACAACACTGAATAATGTATGCATTTCTTGGATGTCTTTGTACAGCAATAATGAAGGAGCGTTATTATGGAATAACACCTTAGAAGCTTGTGAAAGAAATTCCAGCCTAATAGAATTATGAAGAAGTATCAAATATAAATGAGTCAGTTCCATGAACAGAAGGGAGCTCTAAGTGGCGCCCGCGCTAGGGCGGCTCTGCACCCGGGGGTTTATTCCTTCCTGTCTCTATTCTGTTGTGAAATGCTGACTAATATACCCTTTAAATTAGATCAAATAGACTTGAGAGTTTGTTTTCCCTTCTTAAATGTAAGATGAAGCTAAGGATTGGATAACAAACGGGTCTGCAAAAACCCCAGCAGCCTTTGCAGCCGTATGGCTTAGGAGATATTTTTTAACTTTGTTTTTTCTATAGCACTTTTCTCTCTCTGGGAAATAGAATTTCCCCTGGCTTTGTCTTTGGAAAAAGATACAGTTGTGGTTCATTCAATTTAGAAAAGCAAGTTCATTGGCATGTTAATATTAATAATTAATCATCGTGTAATAGTTTAAACTTATTTGAACCTGTCTGCATACTTTAACATGACTAGTTAGTAGTATGTTTAATCTTAAAAGGTCATTATATTATTTCATTCAAGGCTTTAACACAGACAGCAAATTTCCAGATTATATCCAGAGTTAACAGAATGGATGTAACTTTCCCAGACACCTTCCATTTCTTTACATCTTCTGAAGGACTATATAAGTGTTATTGGTTCTTCATTGTCTCTGTCTGTAGACTGTCTACATCAGTGATGGCGAACCTTTTGAGCTCGGCGTGTCAGCATTTTGAAAAACCCTAACTTAACTCTGGTGCCGTGTCACATATAGAAATTTTTTGATATTTGCAACCATAGTAAAACAAAGACTTACATTTTTGATATTTATTTTATATATTTAAATGCCATTTAACAAAGAAAAATCAACCAAAAAAATGAGTTCGCGTGTCACCTCTGACACGTGTGTCATAGGTTCGCCATCACTGGTCTACATAGTTCATACAAGAATAACTTACTGGCTTTCTAGTAGCCTCGTTTTCTCTGTTCATAAGTAGAGCTGTGCTCCTGGTTTTGTCTCTTCCTCTCTCCAACTCCTTGGAGCAGAACTTAGAAATACTTCCTACTACTTTTTCCTTGGCAGTCTCCTCTCTAGGTATTTTTCTGAAAGGAAAAGACTAAACTGCAACAAACCTTCATAGCTGCTATAATCTCTAAAATACAAAAAATATAAAGCCAATGCCATTGGGGGGGGGGTCAGTATTTACGTCAGATTCATGGGATGAAAGGTGATCCTATTTTAGATATTTAATATATTTGCTTAACGATGAATTCCTTTGCCTCTAGAATGGTGATATAGGACTGGATACAAAATCATGAAAAGTCTATTTAAAATCAATAAATTATAGATGCTCCAAGCCAGGTTTTATATACACTTTGAATCAAAAGGCTTAGTTATAAAACTATCACCTCAGAGTGCAACTCTGCGGTATGCCTTCATTTCACACCCGGGGAGCAAGCATTAAAATCCTAGATGGAGGAGATATGCACACAGGTTTCAGTCAGCACACACAGCTCGCCTGGAGTTGGGTACATTGCATATTAGTGTACACAATATAAGCATGTGTGCAGAGCAAGTGGGGATTACAGCTAAAAGACAGCATAACTACTAGTAAATGCACTGCTAACGAAAACTTTTCAGGAGCAAACTAAAGGTGGAAAAATACCTTTAGGATAACAGAAACCACCAGCGTGGTTTCTGTGAGAAATTCCACAATGTTTTCTAATTATTACAATGTAAAAATAATTAGAATAAATAGAAACTAGTTTACACACACACACACACACACACACACACGCACAACACACACACACACGACACACACACACACAACACACACACACAACACACACACAACTCCTAATTATAATATGTAGGTGACAGACAATAGCCTTTTCTGTTGTTGCTACATGGCAACTTAGAGCCCGTGTTTAGCGGTCCACCTCCTCTATTATTATGATGCCATAAACTGCAGCACAATTCAGCACATCGATGTGTCATTTCCCCAAGGTTTTGTAAAAATTATTAATATAGAGCATTCCTGCAGAGGGCCTGTGGGCCTTTATTTTTTGTTAATAATTTAAACCCATGGACTTCTAACTGGCTTTTCAAATGACTTTCTTTTCTTTTCCCCCTCCCCTTGCTGCCTTCAGTTCGGTCCAAATTTTAAATAAATAAATAAATAAATAAGATGCCAGATGTCATGAGGCCAATAAGCAGGTGGGCTGAAACTTCTGTACCAATTCAAACTGGCACCACATCAAACCTGGTGGGTATAACCTTTAATTCACTGCTTCCCTGGCACCAGATCCGGTGCCATCTGCTCGGCATTGCTAAGCTGTGCTTGCTTCTGCGCGGGGACCATGCCAGCGAGGCAAACTGTCTCCTACATGTGCAGGGACTCATCAGTGCAACTAGTTTTGCGAGCCCCATATGGTGGCATCTGCGAAGGCACACTGTCAGCATCGCTGCCTGTACCACCCTTCGCGTTTTAAGAATGGGAGGAGAGAGTGCCAGCTTGTAAGGCCCTGTGGAGAGCCAGGAGGAAAACTTTTTTCCTTTCTTCTTGGTGGTTCTGGGCAGGTCTTTTGGAGCGAGCACCCGAGACATTGAACGAGGCCTGACTTGAGCTCCGAAGCCAGGAACTCTGGGAAGAAGCCTCATGAACTTGACCCCTAGAAAGGGTCGCCCCTATAGGAGTCTAGGTCAGAACCTGAAGTCTTTCTCCATTCATGCACCCACACTCCAGAAGCCTGTCTTTTAAGAGTTCTTTCTTATTTCCATTACGACTTCACATAATAAGATTTTAATAGACGGCGGGGGTGGGGCGGGGCACGGGGACGGGGGAGGAGACAGAACTTGTTTTTCCAGAAAATAAATGAAGGTAAGAACACAGATTTGCCTCCATTCTGTCCCCATTCAGCATGCCTGGGAGGTGCTGAGCATTCTTGAACTATATTTTTTTAATGAAGAATGAGCCTTAATCTACGCACTCACTTTGCATTAGTGGGGAACACTGGTGAGGTGATTCGAAAGAAATGCACACACACACATAGACATGCACAGTGGCCCATCCACTGGCTGTGTGAAGTGACAGGGGGGGCATCAGTTGCGTGTGAATTACCTTGGAGCCCACAATTCCCAAGGGAAACAGCGAAGAACCTAGCCTCCCAGGGGACTTGGAAAGCAATCCCTCACCAGCACTCAGACAAAAAACAATAAACTTGTAGGTTGGCTTTTTTATCATCTATTCCTCATACTAAAACTTCTGTGAAAGGATTGATTTTGCTTAGCTCACCATCCTAAACCTACCCCAATACATAGTAGTGACTCAATAAGTATGTAATAAATACATTTATAAACACAGAAAAAATTGCTTTTCACCTTAGAGAAAATTAGACATCTATTTCAGAATGCATGAGATATATCAATATTGGTAAAGATGACGGAATTAATATTACTATTCGTAAGCAATCATGTACCAACAGCACGACTTACTGAACACTGGCTTTCTATTAAACGCTGTGCTAATCAGTCCATGTTCTGCATCTTGTTTTATAACTTAGCAACCCTCTCAGTTACTAATTTGATCTCCATTGTACAGAGGGGAAAACTGGTCTGTGGTCTGGACAGCTCAGCTAGTAAGCATCACAAGCAAGAGTCAAATTCAGTTCTATCTAACTCTGCAGTCCAAGCTTTTCATCACAACATTCAATGGCCTCTCCTCTATCAAAATATTTGGTAAATTCAGCCTAAATCAAATAAAAAAGTGCCAGACAAAAAGGTTCACGTTTCTACCATATGTTAAGTATTCTTTTGAAAATTCCCTGTCTGTTAAATTCATTATCATTATTATTTCAATGGCTTGGGACAGGTATGTGTTTAACCTCTTATTTGTTTAAAAGACTTTCATATACTACCACATATAAAAGATATGTATTTCACTAAGAATCCTAAAATTTTCAAGTATAAAAAAATATAATTCTCACCCTGTTAACACTTATCTCTGATGGGTACGTTTCTACATAAATGGGAACTTCTGATTGCTGTATTAGTGATCTCAATGCCATCTGGCAAAATAAAGACCTTCAAATACAAGGCAGAATGGTTTAGGGAAAGGATTATGATAATTTCAGTGCAATATTTATCACACATATATTTGAGAATTTTAATTCACCTGGTAAACATTAACAATCAAAGCTAGGAATAGAATACATTCCTAAACATAAAATTACTTAAAAATTAATTATCACTGATTTTAGCTGTCACTGTGTACAGTGAAATAGTTTAAGGAGCACAATCCAGAGCCTGATAGCATTGTCTCACCCAAAGAAATATGTTTCATAAAATCATAGTATAAATGCACGCCTATCTGGATTCTGCCTTTAACCTCTAAAGGATCTCTTTTGGAACTTTATGGTTTTCTTTACTTTGTTAACTCAATTCTTACCCTTAATTCCTACCCTTCTCCA